>NC_054472.1:187315090-187467590 GCF_017639515.1 Carcharodon carcharias
CAGGTATTTATCCAATTCCCTTTCCAAAGTTACCACTGAATCTGCGTCCGCCACCCTTTCAGGACACGTTCCAGATCATAGCAATTCGCTGCATAAAAAAATTCCTCACGTCATCTCTGGTTCTTTTGCCAATCACCTCAAATCTGCGTTATATCACCCCTCTGCCACTCGAAATAGGTCCTTCTTATTTACTCTAAAAAACCCTTATTGATTCTGGACACCGTTAATCAAATTTCGTCATAACCTTCTCTGCTCGAAGGAGAACAATCCAAACTCCTCCAGTCTCTCCATGTTCCTGAGGTCCCTCATCTTTGGTACCATCCTGATAAATCTCTGCACCCTCCCAGAGGCATCAACAGCCTTCCCAAGTTAAGGAAAGTTCAGCATAATTTCTTTGTTTTTATAGCTTATTCCCCTCTAGTTGTGACAAAGCAAGCAATTCCTTTTAAAAAAAGCCGCCTTCTCAATCTATCAGCCACCTTCGAGGATCTGTTATGCACACACCCAGATGTCTCTATTCTTACAGCCCCTCATTTAGCTCATAATGCCTCTCCTCAAAATGTATCGTGTAAAATGTATCGTGTTACACTAGTATAAATTTTTGTCTGTCATCTTCCTCATTGTTTACCCATTGTGTACCCAACTCCAGGTCATCAGTACATGTCAAATCTTGAACAGAACAGGGAAATCTTTCAAATCAGCATTAAAGCACTCGGCCAAGCGTTGTTGTCGTCGTCGTCGTGGGGGGGTGGTGTGGTGGTGGTGGTGGCGGTGGTGGTGGTGGGGGGGGGGTGTTGTTGGAGAGTAGGAGAACATTTTAAAATTAAATCAAGTCAGAATCTTTATGGAATGGGAGGGTGCCATTTGGCCCATCGAGTCCATGCTGGCTTTCGAAGGACCAATCCAGTCCAGTCAGTCCCAGTCTCTCGCTCTATCCCAATGTCCTGCAGGTTTATTTCCCCCAAGTACCCATCCAATTCCTTTTGAAATCATTCATCGTTTTCACTTCCACCACCCTTGTAGGCAGCGAATTTCAGGTCATTAGGCACTTGCTGCATCAAAAAAGTTCTTCCACTCATTCCTCCCCACATCTCTTGCCCAAAACCTTAAATCTGTCTCTCTTGGCCCTTGTACCAACAACTAATGGGAACAACTTTTCTTTGTCTACCTTATCCAAACCTGCAATAATATTGTACATCTCTATCAAATCGCCCTTCAATCCGCTTAGCTCCAAGAAAAACAATGCCAGCTTCTCCAACCTAACCTTGTAGCTAAAATTCCTAATCCTCGGAACCATTCTGGTAAATCACCACTGCACGCTTTCACATACATACGAACATACAAAATGAGAGCAGAGCAGGCCATTCGGCCCCTTGAGATTGCTCCACCATTCATTAAGATCATGGCTGATCTGGCTGTTTCAAATTCCACATTCCCATCTACCCCCAATAACCTTTGATTCCCTTGACTAACAAGAATCAATCTACTAAGATAAAAGCAAAATACTGCGGATGCTGGAAATCTGAAACAAAAACAAAAATTGCTGGAAAAGCTCAGCAGGTCTGACAGCATCTGTGGAAAGGAAGACAAAGTTAATGTTTCGAGTCCACATGACTCTTCATCAGAGCTAAAGAGGAATAAGAAATATGGTGAAAAAAAGCTGTTAAGGGGTAGAGCTGGATAGGGCCAGTGATAAGTGGAGGCAAAGAAGAGATTGCCAAAGATGTCATAGACAAAAGGACAAAGGGGTGTTGACGGTGATGATATTAGCTGAAGCATGTGCTAATGGTGACATTAAGGGTAGAAAGCAGGACGAGCAACTGACAGATGGCCCTAGTGGGGGTGGGGTGGGAAGGGATCGAAATAGGCTAAAAAGTATGGATGGAACAATGGATGGAAATACATTTTAAAAATAATAATGGAAATAGGTGGGAAAAGAAAAAAAATATATTGTAATTATTAGAAAAAAGGGGATCAAAAAGGGGTGAGGATGGAGGAAAGAGAGTTCATGATGTAAAGTTGTTGAACTCAATGTTGAGTCCAGAAGGCTGTAAAGTGCCTAGTTGGAAGATGAGGTGTTGTTCCTCCAGTTTACGTTGAGCTTCACTGGAACATTGCAGCAGGCCAAGGACAGACATGTGGGCATGAGAGCAGGGTGGAGGGTTGAAATGGCAAGCGACAGGGAGGTCTGGGTAATGCTTCCGGACAGACCGAAAGCATTCAGCAAAGCGGTCACCCAGTCTGTGTTTGGTCTCTCCAATGTAGAGGAAACCGCATTGGGAGCAGCGAATGCAGTAGACTGAGTTGAGGGAAGTGCAAGTGAAATGCTGCTTCAATTGAAAAGAGTATTTGGGCCCTTGGACGGTGAGGAGAGGGGAAGTAAATGGGCAGGTGTTGCACCTTCTGCGGTTGCATGGGAAGGTGCCAGGGAGGAGGTTGAGGTGTATGGGGTGACGGAGCAGTGGACCAGGGTGTCCCGGAGGGAATGGTCCCTATGGAATGCCGACAGGTGGGGTGAAGGGAAGATGTGTTTGGTGGTGGCATCATGCAGGAGTTGGTGGAAATGGCGGAGGATGATCCTTTGAGTGCAGAGGCTGGTGGGGTGATAAGTGAAGACAAGGGGGACCCTATCATGGTTCTGGAAGGGGGAAGAAAGTGTGAGGGCAGATGCACGGGAGATGGGCCAGACACAGTTGAGGGCCCTGTCAACCACTATGGGTGGAAAACCTCGGTTAAGGATGAAGGAAGATATGTCAAAAGAACTGTTTTGGAAAGTAGCATCATCGGAACAGATGCGACGGAGGCGAAGGAACTGAGAGAATGGGATGGAGTACTTACAGGAACGGGGTGTGAGGAGTTGTAGTCGAAGTAGCAGTGGGAGTCGGTAGGCTTGTAATGAATATTAGTGGATAGATTATCACCAGAAATTGAGACAGGGAGGCCAAGGGAGGGAAGGACCATGTGAAAATGATGGAAGGGTGGAAATTGGAAGCAAAATTAATACATTTTTCCTCTTTTTATCTAATAATTATTATATATTTATATATTTTTTTCTTTTCCCACCTATTTCCATTATTATTTTTAAAATGTATTTCCATCCATTGTTTTATCTCCACCTTTTAGCCTATTTCGATCCCTTCTCCCCACCCCAACCCCACTAGGGCCATCTGTCACTTGCTCGCCGCTTTCTATCTTAATGTCACCATTAGCACACCCTTTGGCTAAAATCACTGCCGTCAACACCCCTTTGTCCTATTGTTTATGACATCTTTGGCAATCTCTCCTTTGCCTCCACCTATCACTGGTCCTCTACCCAGCTCCACCTGTTCTCCACCCCCCGTCCCCACTTAAACAGCTTATATTTCACCACATTTCTTATTCCTCTTTAGTTCTGATGAAGAGTCATGTGGACTCAAAGTGTTAACTGTGTTCCTCTCCACAGATGCTGTCAGGCCTGCTGAGTTTTTCCAGCAATTTTTGGTCTTGTTTACCTCCGCCTTAAAGATATTCGATGACCCCACCTCCACCGCCTTCTGAGGCAGAGAGTTCCAAAGTCACACAACCCTCAAGAGAAAAATTCTCCTCGTCTCTGCCCTAAAAGGACAACCTCTAACTTTAAAACGAGGAGTTGAATCCTTCTTAAAAAGTGTGACGACCAGTACTGGAGATAATACTCTGGCTATCTATGCTCATATGCCTCCACCTTTCCTGACATAACTGTTCCTCTTTAGTCCCTTTTGAGGCATGTCATTTGCAGCCAGGAGCAGCGAATTCCACGGGTGCAGGCAATGCCACTTTAGTTCAATATCTCTTCACAGCAATATAGCAGGGATTAGAAACTCAAACTGGGAGACCATCAAACTCAACATTTCCCCCCACCCCCCCCCCCCCCCCCCCCCCCTCCCCCCTCCCCCCTTCAGGCCATGATAGCTTGAGTTGGTGCTTTACAGGACCACTTAATTATGGAGGAACCATTTGGCCTTTATTTTCTCCCTGTTCAAGTTCTAAAAATAACACAGTCAGTAGAAGCAGCTCATCAGTGTGTGACATGTTTAGCAGATTAACAAGTGAAGAATAATGATACCAGCACCAATGAAATTAATGCCATTATTTGGTGTTTGGAAACTATTTTCGCACATGTCCTTACCTGCTTGAGTTTCTTTGACCTGATTTTTTGATACAGGCACAATGATGTGGTTTGGGGTCCTTTGTAAAGTCACTGTTTGAGTCCTTGGCAGGGTGCTTGCTTGTGACTTTATAAGTACTCCAGACTGTTGGACGACCTACAAGTGAAGCAAATTACAGCAGCTAGCAGGCAGACAAACTTGGTTTGGCTGCTGTACAGAAACTTCCTTATAATAAATTCTATTGCTTTGGTAGCTTCTCTATAACAATGAGAACCTAAGAGTCTGGCACCATAATCACATCTTTTCATGAAATAATGTATATTTCTCCATCAGTTCACATTTTGCATTTTTAAAAAATTGTCAGATTACTGTACACAAAGACAGAGTCCTACAGAAGAGGCCATTTGCCCCATCATGCCTCTGCCAGCTCTTTGAAGGATTGGCTAATTAGCCCACCATTCCCCTGCTAAGACACATTTCTTCTTTTTAGCTATATGTCCAATTTTCTTTTACCACCCTCTCTTTTTTTTCCTTGTCCGTTACTTTTAAAGGTGATATGGAATTTCTGTATAATCCTACTTGCTCGAAATGGTTTCTAACTAGCATCCCCAACAATTCAATTGATATATACTGGCATTAGGGTGTAACAGGAATGTGTTTGTTTCTTACCATCTGTGGCGATGGCAAGGTCTGCAGGACTTTTGCCTGCTGTGAAGCACTAGTTACTGTGATGGTCTTTGTTGCCTGCCCTGGGTTGGCTTGTTTCGATGCTCCAGATACAGCTGCAAGAGTAGAGGCTGGAGTTGCAGGTTTCTGTAGGCACTGTTGAATGAAAGCCTGGGAGTTCGGCATCAACTTCCGCAAGGCAGGTAAACTTCGCTAGGGAAAATTGAAATACGCAAGGCAATAAAATTGTTTTCCTTTAATGGAATCAAGAGCTCTAAAAGCGAATCCTTTCAGCATTAATTCCTTAAAATAGATCCCTTTCTACCCAAACCTAAAACACACATCTAAAATACAGATGCAGCAACTTCAGGGATATTCAACTCATCTATCGGATGACATTCATTTCACCTGAATTAGGAAATAAAACCTTAATTCTTAAAGCCTCTATCAGGTCACTCATATTTTAAACCACTTGCTGTTTATGGGATCTTGCTGTGCATAAGCTGGCTGCATTTGCTTGAACAGTGACCGCACTCAAAAAAGGGCCGAGGTAAATGCAAATTCTTCCTAAACTCAGGGTCATCTTTTAGTCACGTCTATCACCCGAATGTTTTTTCCTTTTTTTAAAAAATTCATTCAGGAGATGTGGGCATCGCTGGCTGGGCTAGCATTTATTGCCCTTGAGGAGGTGGTGGTGAGCTGCCTTCTTGAACCGCTGCAGTCCATGTGGTGTAGGTACACCCACAGTGCAGTTAGGGAGGGAGTTCCAGGATTTTAACCCAGCGAAAGTGAAGGAACGGATGGTGAGTGACTTGGAGGGGAACTTGCATGTGATGGTGTTCCAATCTATCTGCTGCCCTTGTCCTTCTAGGTGGTAGTGGTCGTGGGTTTGGAAGGTGCTGTCTAAGGAGTCTTGGTGAGTTCCTGCAGTCTTGTAGATGGTACACACAGCTGCTACTGTGCGTCGGTGGTGGAGGGAGTGAATGTTTGTGGATGTGGTGCCAATCAAGCGGGCTTCTTTGTCCTGGACATTGTCAAGCTTCTTGAGTGTTTTTGGAGCTGCACTTATCCAGGCAAGTGGGCAGTATTCCATCACACTCCTGACTTGTGCCTTGTAGTTGGTGGTCAGGCTTTGGGGAGTCAGGTGGTGAGTTACTCGTCACATGATTCCTGGCCTCTGACCTGCTCTTGTGGCCCCATGTATTTATATGGCTGGTCCAGTTCAGTTTCTGGTCAATGGTAAGCAGGTCTCGAGGGGTTTAATTATGAAGAGAGAGTACATAAACTAGGTTTCCATTCCTTGAACATAGAAGGTTAACTGGTGATTTGATGGAGATGTTTTTGTAGGTTTTGAAAGGAATTTGCAGTTCAGAAAAGATTCACTCAACAGACTCCTGGAGTGAAGGAGTTATCTTGGGGAAAGATTGAGCAGGTTGGCCCCAACCCCACTGGAGGTTAGAAGAATGAGAGGTGATCTTATAGAAACGTAAGACAGAGTAGATGCTGAAAGGATGTTTCACCTTGTGGGAGAATCTAGAGCTTGGGGGCAGGGGGCGGGGACGGGGGCGGCGTGTGTGTGTGTGTGTGAGGGCAGAGTTTAAAAATTAGGAGAATTTCTTCTCTGAGGGTCATTAGTCCGTGAAATTCTCTTCCTAACGAGCAGTGGAGGCTGGGTCATTGAATATATTCATGGCTAAGTTAGATTTTCGATCTGACAAGGGAGTCGAGGGTTATGGAGGGGCAGACAGGAAAGTGGAGTTGAGCCCACAATCAGATCAGCCATGATCTTATTGAAAGGCACGCAGGCCTGTGGGCCCGAATGGCCTACTCCTGCTCCTAGTTTGTGTGTGTTCTTCATAGGGTAGATGCAGAGAAACCTTTTCCCCCACTGGTGGGAGAATCTCGGGCAATGGACATAACAATACAATCAGAACCACTGAGGAGTTAGAAAACACTTCATGCTAAAGCGTGGTAACAATGTCAAACTCTCTACCATGTTAAAAAAAAAACAAAAGGATGCTAGCTTAATCCATAGCTTTAAATCAGAGATCAATAGATCTTTGCTAGCCTAAGGGTATTAAAAAGAATACAGGACCAAAGTGAGTGGATGGAATTCAGATGTAGATCAGCCATGATCTGCATGGCAGAACAGGTTCAAAGCGTTGAATGGTCTGTTCCTGTCCCTACGTGTCTTTTGTGGATTACGTTTCCCCAGCACGTTCCCAACAGAGAGGGGGATTAAATCAGTTGCTTAAGGCAAGTACATGTGGAACGAGTAGAAGGTTAGGAACATATATTACATGACTCGGCTTTGTATTTCTCACCTCTCCTAAGCACGTCTCATTTGCAGATTTAAACCCAGTCTTTAACGAGATGCAAAATTTGAGTCTCTCTTAAATTTCCTTACTTTCACATCCACCCCATGTAAAGTGGATCAACTGCAGGAACGGCAACCGGGACCCATTCAGTTTCAGCAACGGAATGTTCATTAGTTACTTTTTTTATTATTCATCCATGGGATGTGGGTGTCGCTGGTTTGGCCAGCATTTATTACCCACCCACAATTGCGCTTGTTCAGAGGGCATTCAAGAGTCGCCAGGCCAGGTAGGGATGACTGGTTTCCTTCCCTAATGGACATTAGTGATGGGTTTTTATGACAATGAGCAATGGTTTCATAGTCATCATGATATTTCTAATTCAGGATTTTTACTGGATTCAAATTCTGTCGTGGTGGGATTTGAACCCGGATCCCCAGAGCATTACCTTGGGTTTCTGGATTACTGGTCCAGTGCAATACCACTACACCACCGCCTCCCCTGCATGCTGTAGTGCTGGATCTCCACCACTGACTATTCTCAGAACAGACAGAGAGACACTTGGTTACACTGAAATCAAAAAGCACTCAAGGAAAAATCCATTCACCTATCATCCTGCTCTCTTCGTTGCCTGTACCCTCTTCCCCAATATGTTCCCGGATTAGTAACCCACTGGCTAGGACTAATCATCCAGAGAATCTCACTATGGCGATGAAACAATTTGAATTTAGTACTTTTCCACCCACCAAGTGACCACAAAGCTATCAGATTTTTCTTAAAACTACAACTGGTTCACTAAATTCCTTTAGCGACTCACCCAGTTGCATTGAAATGCAACACAGCAGTTCAGGAAGGTGGCTCACACCACAACTTCTCAGGGAAACCAATGCTGATCTCATCATGATGTTCACGTCTGGAGATGGAAATAAACCTCTCTAGTTGTGAACTTCCTCTCTCAGGAAATCAAGTGGATGGAGCTAAGTTCTACCACCAATACTTCCTGATCCCTAAACTAAAAATCAAACAAATCTCCGAGATTTGAGGCTGTTGAAACTTCATTTGTAATGGGAAAGGCTTGTGACCTTAAAGAATCAATGGCTTTCCATAAATTTGCTGCGAGAATTAATTTTTTGACGAAAGATGTGTTCAAAGAGTCAGAAACTCAGCCTAATTGTAAAAAGATATTGGGAACATCAGGCTGAAAAGAAAAAGTTAATGGCAGTTAGAGGCGAGTTAAAGCCATGTGAATGAAAAATGCAGGAAAACATGAGCAAGGTGTAGCAAAGCAGGTAGCAACAGTACTCAAAGGAAAGGGGCGCTTGAAAGAAGGTGGGGGGGGGGAAGTTTGAAATCCGTGCTGACACTAAGAGCGGAATTTTACAGCCCTTCTCACTGGTAGGATCCTCCAATCCTGAAGTCAATGGCGTTTTGAACAGTTGGCCACATTGGGGCTGTAAAGTTCTACCCTACAGAGCTGTAAGGAACGATACATGTCCTTGAACACAAATTAAAACTTCAGAATGAAGAGGCAATTTCTCTTGCTAGAAAGGAATTAGGCAAGGCTCGAATTCAATGAGAGGACAGACAGAAATGATAAAAATTCATGAAATAAAAAAAAGAGTAGCAGGCTCTCTTAGCTAGGCATCAAAATAACCTTACCCAAGTTCTTAAAGCAGCTACAAAGGATTTTACTCAACAGAAAATGAACTGCTTGCACAAAAGGAGGCAGTGTTAAAACTGTGTCTCCTGGAAAGAAAACCCAAGTATTAAATCAGGGAAAAGAACATAAAGTTAAAAATGATACAGAATTTAGACGGGATGAGGTGAATTCAATTGTTATGAAGGACTGGTTGAAACTTTATTCAAAGCACTGGACATTAAAAAAACCATGCAGACACAGAAGAAAATGGAGATCACAAATTTAAAAACTGAACAGAGTGGGTCAGAGTCAAAACCCTGATGATAATTTAGTGTCTGGCTTTAAAGAAGGACAAAGGAAATTGCTGAATCCAGATGGTAAGAAGCCATACAACAGGGGGTTTCTCCTTGGATTCCAATTCACAGTCACCAGTACTCAAAGTAAGATGGTTTGCCAGTAATCAGTAATGTTGTTCTTAGCAAAATTAATCAGATCAAACAAATTGTGAAACCTTGAGGCCCATCACAATTACTATCCTGGGGTCCAGACTTTGCATAGTCCAACAGAGATTTTAAACAGCAACATGAAGAATGTATAACCAGGGCACCATCTTGTAACCAAGGACATGAAAAAACTATACAGGCTACTCAAAACAAAAAAAGAGGATTTTTTTTGTATTTATTAGAAGAAAGTGAATAGATCAGTAGTAAAATAAAGCTTCATTTACAAGAACTCTCTCGAATTGGACTTGAAATCCCAATTGTTGCATTCGGTTGGTTTTGGTGTGGGTTAAGCCTTAAAATATTGCCAAGACAATTTTTAACAGTGAAGTTATGACAAGAGGGAAACTGTTAACTGTGCCTGTGTAATCAGTTAGTTGTTAAAATGTTAAAATTGTTGTGTTTTGATAGTTAAATAATTTTTAGGGGGAGGAGTTATGAACATCGAACTTCGCAAAACGATTATTTTTCAAAATATCCCCTTTAACTTAAGGTAAAATGAAATGTTCTGAAAAGGAATTGGGGGGGGGGGGGAAGCGGGATTGGATTGTGAATTCCTGATAAACACCTCAGTTCTGGGAAATGCCCAAGCTGACCCAGTTGCCACGGGCAGAGAGACACAAACGGAGACAGTTTAACACCTTTCACAGTCTCACAGGAAAACGACATCTATTGTTTGAGAGGCAGACAATGGAGCTAGTGCTATGGGAAAGCCGGGTGAACTGTTATGTTAACAGCCAAGCAGGATGCTTTTGAGAGTTCGATTTCTTTCCAAAGAAAATGAAATAGAGCAGACGAGGCTCCTGAAGATTTAAAGAACAGGGAATTGTTGAAGTGTGCCTTGATGGTGTTAACTGTGCTTGGAAAAAGACAGCCTGATTAGACAGAAGCTTTGAGCCGGTGTGGCGAGGAGAAATGAAATTCCACTGGTGAGCTGAGAATGACTGTGAGGCTACTCCTGTAATGTTACATATCTGCCAGAAGCATGGTGCACAATGAAAAGGTTTCTTTCGGCATATTTAAATTACATTCGTTGGTTAATGCAAAAGTGTCTCTTTAATTTGAGGTATTAGGAGCCGTTAAATTATTTATGTTGATTTTAGTTTGCTTGCCACAGTAAAAGTCTTAGAAAGTGAAACCTTGTTTTTCGATTCTTTCCATTGGTCGTTAAGAAATTAATCTAAAAGTCATTGGTCTCCAGGGGGACTGTAACACCACACGACCCATCGAGCCTGCTCTGCCATTCAGTACAATCAGAACTGATCTTGGGCTTCAACTCCACTTACTCACCTGCTCCCCGTATCCCTTGATTACCTGAAACACCAAAAATCTGTCTATCACTGCCTTAAGTAAACTCAACGATGGAGCATAAAGATGAGAATTCCAGATTCACAGCACTCTTGAGTGAAGAAATTTCTCATCGCTTATGATGAGCCCCTTATCCTGAAACTGCATCCCTGCATTCTGGATTCCCAGTCAGAGGAAGCAACCTCTCCACCTGTCTAAACTATCAAGCCCCTTTAGAATCCAGCATACTTCAATGAGATCACCCCTCATACTTCTAAATTCCAGAGAATATAAATCCAATTCTGAACCCCATATAATAAAGAGGATATAGAGGCATTGGTCAGTGTGCAAAAAATCTTTACTAAGGTGAGACCAGAACTGAAAAAGTACAACGGCTGGAGCTCTTTTCTCTCGAAATATGACATGATAGAGGTCTATAAAAATATGGGTGTGTTTGATAGGATAGATGTCAAAATTTCCACTTGGGTGAGAGCATGAAACCAGGAAATATAAATCCAAGGCAGGCATTAATAAATCCAAAAGGGAATTCTGGAGAAACTACCCAAAGAGTGGTTAGAAAGTGGAACCCCCTACCACATGGAGTGGTTGTGCTGAATAGCAGATGCATTTAAGAGGAAGCCAGACAAATACATGAGAGAAAAAGGAGTAGAAGATTATGCTGATAGGGTGAGGTGAAGTAGGGTGGGAGGAGGCTTATGTGGAGCAGAAATGTTCATGTGAAGCTGAAAGGCCGCTTCTATCTGTAAATTTTATTGAATTATGGTTTTAATTAAAATATAATTGGAACTTGTGGTGCTTGATTTTCAAAGATGCCTAAAGACGATTGTAATGACATAGAATGTTTTTGGTTAGTCAATGTGCACATTGCACAAAACAGTGAGTCATAAAGCACTTCCTTCTTTACCTGTGGCTCAGGACAACAGCACTGTGCCCAAGGATTCTGTCCCTCTCCAACCACACCACAAAACTTTGCACTGATTTTTATTTCTCAAGTCAAAACTATTGGCAGAACTGAACACTTGACTTAATGTTTGTACATAAAGTTCATACTTTAATCTATTCTTCAATGGGTGCATGGGAACAATGTAGAGAATCATTTGTCATCTAACCACCTATGTCATATAAATACATACAAACATACAAATGCAGGAGCAGACCACTTCCAATTCCTGATTCACAGCTATTTCTGGGATGTTATTTGTATCCTCTATAGTGAAGAGCAATTCAAAATACCTGTTCAGTTCATCCACCATTTCTATTTTTCAATATTAATTCCCCAGACTCACTTTCTATAGGATCAATGCTCACTTTGTTAATTCTTTACTTATTTAAGTATCCATAGATACTATTCTCGCCCCCTCCCCATGTCAGTAAAATCCTCCGAGACCACTGAATTTCTCCAATTCTGGCCTCTTAAGCATCCACAATTTTCATTACTACCACCAATGGAGGATGCTCCTTCAGCTGCCTGGGGACTAAGCGCTGGAATTCCCTCCCTAAACCCCTCCACTTCTCTCCTCCTTTTAAGACTATTTAAAACCTACCCCCTAGCCACATTTTTGGTCACTTGTTCCAATATCTCCTTCTGTGGCTCAACGTCAAATTTTGTTGGATAATTGCTTCAATGATGTGCTGTGGAGCTTTTTAACTAGGTTAAAAGGTGCTATAGCAATATAAGCTGTTGTTCAAAAGTGAAACACTGCAGATGATGGAAATGTGAAATAACAACAGAAAATGCTGAAAAGACTCAGCAGGGGCTGAGTAAACCCTTGGCACTTGGTTACAGAAAGAGTAACTTGTAAACTACACTGGAGAACCTATATTTAAGTTTAAGGAAAGCTTGCACAAAGGATTGTTGACAGATTCAGTATGCATCCTTGGGAGGCGAGCCTTCAGCAACTTTATTTAAACGGCGCTTCAGGCTTTGGCACGGACTATAGAGGCTCAAATTACAGAACAAAATGAAGGTCTATGACTGTGTACAGGTTATCTCACAACCAAAGCGAGTTAATGGTCTCGCACATTTCACATAAATCCAACTGTTTCAATGTTCAAATTGCTCGACAATTAACGAAAGTATGATGATACATCACAGGATGGTCTGTCTCATTTGCCAAATGGAGTTATACCACTCGCCTCGGAGCTCAAACCACTAGGTGACAGTTTTGTGCAGAGGGCAAAGTGCCTCATGGTTTCAGCTCACTCTGTGGTCTCCATTATGGAATAGGAAGCAGCCATTCGGCCTGTCAAGTCTGTGCTGGTTCTTATGAAGAGCAATCCACTTGATCCCACTGCCTGCTCTTTTGTGTGGAAAAATGTGAAAGTTATCCATTTTGGTTGGAAAAAGAGAAATGCAGAGTATTTCTTAAATAGGGAGAGATTGAGAAGTGTTGATGTCCAAAAGGACTTGGGGGCTTTTGTTCAAGTCACTGAAAGCTAACATGCAGGTGCAACAAGCAAGTAGGAAGGCAAATAGTATGTTAGCAAGTGATTCAAGTATAGGAGTAAGGAAATCTCGCAGTTGTATAGACCCATGGTAAGACCACACCTGGAACAGTGTGTGCAGTGTTAGTCTCCTTACCAAAGGAAGGATATACTTGCCATAGAGGGAGTGCAACAAAGGTTCAGCAGACTAATCCCTGGGACGGCAGGATTGTTTTATGCAGAAAGTTTGAGGAGACTGGGCCTGTATTCTCTAGAGTTTAGAAGAAAGAGGTGATCTCATTGAAGTGTACAAAATTCTTACAATGGACGCTTCCCCTGTTTGGAGGGTCTAGGACCAAGGAACAGAGTCTCAGAATAAGAGATAGGCCATTTAGGACCGAGATGAGGAAGAATTTCTTCACTCGGTGGGGCGGTAAATCTTTGGAATTCTCTACCCCAGAGGGTTGTGGAAGTTCATTCATTGAGTATGTTCAAAGCAGAGGTTGATACATTTCTATACATACCAATGACATCAAAGGATATGGGAATAGTGCAGGAAGATGATGTTGAGGTAGAAGATTAGCCATGATCTAGTTAAATGGCAGAGCAGGCCTGAGGGGCCGAATGGCCTGCTCCTGCTCCTGTTCCTATTTTCACGTTTCCCTGCAAACTTTTCTCCTTCCAAGCATCTAGTTTTCACCTGGAAGCTACTACCCAATTTGTATCCATCACTTTATCAGGCATTGCATTCCAAATCCTAACCACTCATTGGCTCTTTTGCCAATCAACTTAAAATTAATATACAATGAAAGCTGCTTTCCATCCATGCAAAGGGGTTAGTGTAAGTGGAATCACAGAATGGCTTGGGAATAGGTGGTGGCCAGTCAGCCCATTGTGTTTATGTCTGTTCTTCGCAAGAACAACTGATCTGATGCCACTCCCCCACCCTTTACCCATAGCCTGCCAGCTTTCCTTCTCAGATAATGATCCAATCCTCTTCTGAAGGTCTTGATTGACTCTATCTCCACTACACCGCTACAGCAGTGCATTCCAGATCCTAACCACTCGCTGCATAAAAGCTATTTTCTTCATGTCACTGGTCATCTTAAATAACCACTCCCTGGTTCCTGACCCTTCCATCAACGGGAACAGTTTGTCCCCATCTATCCTGTCCAAACCCACCCCCTATGATCTTGAACGCCTCTATCAAATCTCGTCTCAGCTTTCTCTTCTCCAAGGAGAACAGTCTCAGCTTCTCCAATTTATCCATGTAGCTGAAGTGTGATATAATAGCTTCAAGCTTTAAAATCTGCCACATCATAGCAAGCTAATATTATGGTTACCTTAAGAAAAGGCACAAGGTAAGGCTGTGGTGAAGACTTGAGTTCTTTGTATAACTGGTTTGTGAACTCCTCTACTTCCACCTTCCCATCCTGAAGGAAAACAGATTGCATTCCACAATTATACACTTTATGATGGCATAATAAATTGACTAAAACTTTGCTCAGATCTATTTATTACTTCAACAAGAATGCTGAAAGAGAACAGCATGGAGATTTGGGTACTCCAACCTACAGCAGCAAAATCAGAGCCTAAGCAGCGCAACACAAATTGTACCGTATGTTTAATATCAGATGAAATAGCCTTAGTGAAAATCAAGTTTGTTCGAGCTTCCCACATATAACAGATTAACAAATTAGATTGGAGGCTCTGCTTTAAAGATAGTCCTGCAGTCAAATTTCAGAACTGATGTGTAAGTTTACAATACTGCAGTGACTGCACTTCAGAAGCACTTCATTGGCGGTGAAATGTTCTGAGGTTTTAAAAGGCACTATAAAATGCATTTTTTTTTAAATTGCTACTCTCAACATAGAAGGTTCATGGCTAGGTTAATGGAAAACTTTAAAACCAAGATTGATAGAATTAGTCGGTTGGTAGCACAGAACTGGAGTATTGCTTATAAAAGAGACACGTCAAAGCTTTTCATCTTGCACTCATCAGGACACTTTACAAGAATACTAATATGAGAGGAAAATAATTTATACTGTATGTGAAGAGAGTGCTGACTGGTCGACAAGTAGACTGATTGGCAGATGCATTGCCATGGAGAATGCACCACTGACGATGACTGACAGTTAACTGTCAAGCACTGTCTGAAATTTAAACCCGGACAGCTTGACCCTGAATTCCTCAGGGCAATGCCTTGACTAATGAGTCAGCGAATGGCTGTTACTTATTTTGTTTAGCTGAAACAGGTGCAATGTGTGTACATGTTCTTTCTGTCTGCAAAGAACAGGGCCCTGTGTATGAACATATGTTGCTTCCACTTCACACAAATGTGCCACACTACAAGCCCGAGTGAATCTTAAATTGGTTGTCAGTGTACTTCTTAGCACATTGAGGATTATTTAGCAAATGTTGCTCAATCGTGAAATCATAACTAATGTCAGACACTGTCTTTCGAGTCTTGCAAGCACGGGCTGGTTGGATACAGTCTGTACCATTGTGAACAGGGGCTGGGACATGCTGTTTGAGTTGAACGGCCAAATTTTTGAGATAGATTACCCTGGAAGGGCAAGGTGAGGTAGACTGGGCACTTTTCAGGGCTGAACGTGACGGCCTTAGGCCATTCATGAGTTTGCATATGTCAAAAATTTGAGCAACAAGTGAGACTTGCTGTTTCACACTGCTACTACGCAGTAGCAACAAGTGGTATTTGCCACTAACAGGATGCTGCCATCAAGCCAAAAAGACAGTGTGCTTACCACACAAATGAGTAACGCGGTATATGAATTTCAGTGCCAGTGTGATGCTAGGTATGTAGATCGTACACCCCAAAGACAGGCAGATCATGTCAAACAGCATGTCCCACCTGCTGTTCATAATGGGTCAGGTACAGGCCGTACCCAACCAGCCCGTGCTTGCAAAACTCAAAACACACTGTACAACATTAGATGTGATTCCACATTTGGATGACATTTGCTGAATAATCCTCAGTGTGCTAACAATCACGCTGACAACCAATTTAAGATAGTCAGTCGGGCACGCAGTATGGTGTAGTTGCATGTATTGGAAGCTACATATTAATACACAGGGACCTGTTCTTTGCAGACAGAAAGAACATGTATATACATTGCACCAGTTTCAGCTAAACAAAATAAGTGACAGCCATTCGCTGACTCATTCCTCATTCCTTGACCAATCAGCATCAAACTACCTGGTTTAAATTTCAAACAATGCCTGACAGTTAACCGTCAGTCACTATCACTGTTGCATATTCCATGGCAATGCCTCTGCCAATTGGATTCCAATCAGCACTCTCTTCACATACAGTGTAAATTGTTTTTTTCCCCCTTGTATTGGTATTCTTGTGAAGTGTCCTGATGAAGACAAGATGAAAAGCTTCAACATGTCTCTTTTTTCAGCAATAATCGATAGATTTGTTAGACAAGACAATTCAGGGTTATGGACCCAAAGCTGATAGATGAAGCTGAGATATATCAGCCATGCTCTAATTCAGCAGAACAGGTTGGAGGGGCTGAATGGCCTACTTGCTTTCCTGTGTTCCTTCTTACTTTTGTCAGTAGCCTACATCAGTTTTTCTGCACAAAAAATCTCACTGACTCTTTTGCCACTGGACCTGTTTTTTAAAAAAAAATCTCACTCTAGTTTTCATATCCCAAGGCCTTACCTCCTCCATGTCTCTGTACACAACCCTAGCCCCACAACCCTCCAAGATCTCTGTGCTCCTGTAATTCTGGCCTCTTGTGCACCCCTGATTTTTATTGCTCCACCATGGACGGTCATGCCTCAAGCGCTGGAATTTCCTCTCTAAGCTTCTTTACCTCGCCACCTCACTTTTTTCCTTTAAGGCACTCTCCTCAAAGTCCAACTCTTCGACCAAGCTTCTGGTCATGTGACCCAATATCACTGAGTGGCTTGGTGTCACACTGTGTTTTATAAAGATCCTGTATGTGTCGTGGGACATTTTATTATCCTAAAGGTGCTATAATGAATATAAGTTGTTGTTCCCAAGCTTGGCGTAATAGGCAAAAAAATTTCATTTCAATCCTGCCAGGTCTGCTTAATCTTCAAAATCACACTGAAATCAAGAATTTGCCTCCATGCCTTTGGGACTGCAATCTGGATACAGGGTCACCTCCTAAAGGAGTACCATCAGGAAAACTAACTCCTCATTAACATAATTTATTTGCCCTGCTACGTATCTTTATTTCCACCTATGTCTACGAATGTGGTAGAGCTCCAAAGTACAATGAAGTTACATTGCTCTGTTAGAGAATAAGCAATTGCTCAGTGGGTACTGCAAGCCCCACTGAAACACGGCTTTTGCGCAAAAGCACCAACAGCTCGCCCACATATGGGTGAGGGTGTGTAAGATACACGCGCAGAGAGACACACAAAACTTACGTCCCACAGTCCCATTCAATTCGATAAGAGACATACTGCCAAAGCTTTTCAAACTATCACAACAATTTATACTACAGGGGGAAAAAGGCACTGACTGGTTGGCAAATCAACTCTGATTGTTTCTCCATGACAACACCCTGGCCAAACAGGGAACTAGGGGCTCTGCAAGCTCCTGGGTGATTCAAAACAGGTACAAGGCTTGAGGGTATTACTTTCATTTATTGAAATTAGGTCTCGGCATATGAATGTACGCTGCTTCTAACCAGCGTAAATGAGGCGCGTTACAAAATTCTGCATTCTGGTGTGTTTGCCCTGATGAGTACAAGATGGAAAGCTTCAGCAACATGTCCCTCCTTTCAGCAATATCCAAATTATTTATCTGTTGAAAAGTTATCAAAAAGAGCAGACGTAGATAATGTTAAAGGGAAACTAATCTCACCAGTAATTTCTGCACTAAAGTCTTCACGTTACCAGACATTTGTGGTGAGTGGGATCCACTGGAAGCCAGTTTAATTAACGTTGCAAGGAAGTTCTTGCATTTCTTCACATTTTCCAAAGTTTCCTACACGAAGCAAAGGAATTACATACAACTGCATTAAGACAAATTGAAGAAAGAGAATACTTGACAAAAGACTGCAAGTCTTGTGCCACTCTTGGTCTGGGTTCCCCCAGCAGAAGAAATAACGTCTCTATGAACCTCGTCCTTCCTTTTAAACCATCTTAAAATACCTCAACTAAATCACCTCTTTTCAACATGCAAGTGAATACAAGTCAAGTCTATGCTCTTAATTTAACCCTTTTAGACCCAAAAGCCTCACACTTTAAATGGAGACAGACTGCAGAACTTGGTGGTACAGAGGGATCTGGGAGTCCTGGTACATGAATCAAAAAGGTTAGTCTGCAGGTTCCGCAAGTGGTTAGGAAGGCAAATGGAATGTTGGCATTTATTGCAAGGGGAATGGAATATAAAATTAGGGAAGTTTTACTGCAGCTGTATAGAGGCTTGGCATCTGGAATACTGTGTACAGTTTTAGTCTGCTTATGCACTCAAAATTGTTCCCATAAAGTTTATTGGACTCAATTCCTGGGATGAAGGGCTTATGTTATGAAAAAGGTTGAACAGGTTGGGCCTATACGCATTGGAGTTTAGAAGAATGAGGTGCGATCTAATTGAAACATATAAGATCCTGAGGGGGTTTGATAGGGTAGATACCAGGATGCCCCCACTTGTGGGAGAGACGAGAACCAAGGGGCACAGTTTAAGCATATGAAGGTCTACCATTTAAGACGGAGAGGAGGAGAACATTTTTTTCTGAGGTTCATTAGTCTGTGGAATTCTCTTCTCCAGAAAACTGGAGGCTAGCTCATTGAATTTATTCAAGTCTGAGTTAGACAGATTTTTGATAGTCAAGAGTTATGGGAGTGGAGTTCAGACCACAAGATCAACCATGATCTGGCTGAATGGTTGAGCAGGTTCAAAGAGCTGAAAGGCATGTTCCTTTTTTAAAAATAATTCATTTTCACGATGTGGGCTTCACTGGCTAGGCCAGCATTTATTGCCCATCCCTAGTTGCCTTTGAGAAGGTGAGCTGCTTTCTTGAACCACTGCATTCCATGTGGTGTAGGTACACCCACAGTGCTGTTAGGGAGTTCTAGGATTTTGATCCAATGACAGTGAAGGAATGGCCGATATATTTCAAAGTCAGGGTGGTGAGTTACTTGGAGGGGAACATCCAGAGGGTGGTGTTCCCATCTATCTGCTGCCCTTGCCGTTCCAGGTGGTAGAGGTCATGGGTTTGGAAGGTGCAGTCTAAGGAGCGTTCGTGAATTCCTGCAGTGCATCTTGTAGATGGTACATACTGCTGCTACTGTGCGTCAGTGGTGGAGGGGGTGAATGTTTGTGGATATGGTGCCAATCAAGCGGGCTTTGTCCTGGACGATGTCCAGCTTCTTGAGTGTTGTGGGAGCCACACACATCCAGGCAACTGGGAGTAATCCGTCACACTCCTGACTTGCGTCTTGTGGATGGAGGACAGGCTTTGGGGAGTCAGGAGGTGAGTTACTAGTCACACGATTCCTAGCCTCTGACCTGCTCTTGGCTAGTCCAGTTCAGTTTCTGGTCAATAGTAACCCTCAGGATGTTGATACTGGGGGAATTCAATGATGGTAATGCCATTGAACATCAAGGGGCTATAGTTAGATTCTCTCTTGTTGGAGATGGTCATTGCCTGACACTTGTCAGCCCAAGCCTGGATATTGTCCAGGTCTTGTTGCATTTGGACATGGACTGCTTCAGTATCTGAGGAGTTGCGAATGGTGCTGAATATTGCGCAATCATCAGGGAATATCCCCATTTCTGACCTTATGATGGAAGGAAAGTCATTGATGAGGCAGCTGAAGATGATTGTGCCTAGGACACTACCCTGAGGAACTCCTGCAGTGACGTCCTGGAACTGAGATGACTGACCTCCAACAACCACAACCATCGTCCTTTGTGCTAGGTATGACTCCAACCAGCAGGGAGTTTTCCCCATAATTCCCACTGACTCCAGTTTTAGGGCTCCTTGATGCCACACTCTGTCAAATAATTTCAAAGGCAGTCACACTTACCTCTGCTCCTATGTTCCTAAAGTTCTGGTGAAATCTGCACTGCGCACACTTCCAGGAAACTATCTCCCCTTGCCAATGGGTCAGTAACCTGGCATCATAACTTTAAATTCTGGGTGAAATCCGGGAACTCCCTTAACAGCACCATGAGTGTACTTACACCACATGGACTGCAGCGGTTCAAGGTGGCAGCTTACCACCACCTCCTCAAGGGCAACTAAGGGCGGGTGATAAATGCTGGCCCGCATCCCGTGGATGAATTTTAAAACTAATAATAATAATTAGAGCCGTTGGAAAGCAGAGACGGACGGCAGTGCTACCAGGGAATGGGTTGTCAAAAAGGAGACGACACATATTGGTGAAACCAGCTAAATGGGGATACTCGATAGACTGAAGATGGAAAAAAAATAGTAAGAAAGCCTCTAAATGTCCTCAGCAGATTAGAATAATGAACAGTTACCAAGCACAGTCTAATAAACCAGAAGGAAACAGGTTACATGTAAAGTCAAGAGAAAGTACCGTGGACAAAGATGCAGACCAGAAAGCACAGTCACAGCTTACTCATCGTTGAGGAAAGTGGAGAACCATGTGAATGACATATAATAGAATGGTGCTTTTTTTTTTTTAATATTCATTCCTGAATTAAAACCAAAAGCCTGGGAGGCAATAGCTCCCTGGTGCATTCTCCATGGTGACGCTTTGACCACAATCAACTTGCCAACCAATCAGCACCTTTTCACGTGCAGTATAACCTGTTGTGCCCTTTGAAATTTGGCATTCTTGTGCCTGCCCTGATGAGTTTCAACAGCATGTCTCTTCAGCAATTCTTGCATTTACAGAGCACTTTAATGACCTCAGCATGTACAGCCCAATGAATTATATTCACTGCTGTAATGCAAGAAATGCAGCAACCAGTTTTTTTTTAAAAACAGATGATTGAGGAATAAATATTGGCCAGGACACTGGGCACTGAACTTCTCTGCCGTCCTTCAGTCTCCACCTGGTGCTATCTTCTCCTTAAATTGTGCAGCTCTTCCTCGATACGGCACAGAGCTATCAAGTGGGTTTTTTTGTGCTCAGGTTTCTGGAGCTGGACTTGAACTTGCAACATTCTTGATTCAGAAACAAGAATGCTAACCACTGGCACAATCAGATGAAATGCAACATGCACAAGCATGACATCTTCCGCAAAGGAACTAAGTGGACACACTGTGAATGGTGTCAAAATGGGACACTGAAGTTGAAAGAGATCTGGGGGCACAGTTTAGACAGCTATGCCAAAACATCTAAATTCACTTGCCTCCCCTGTGGCAGAATATTCACTCAGCCAACTTTACATCGGTCGTGGCTCAACTGATCGTACTCTTGTCTGAGTCAGAAGGCTGTTGGTTCAAGGCCCACTCCAGGTGATGAGCATAAAAATCAAGGCTGATATCTCATGTTAGCACTGAGGGAGCACTGCACTGCTGGAGGTGTTGTCTTTCAGATAAAATGTTGTAACCGAGGCCTGGCCTTAGTGCCCTCTCAAACAGATGCAATAGAGTCCGTGGCACTATTCCGAAGAGGAGCGGTAAAGTTCTCCTTGGTCACCTGGTCAATATTTATTTAAATATCATTTATGGGATGAGGGCTTCGTTGGCTAGGCCAGCATTTATTATCCATCCCTCAGTGCCCTTGAAAAGGCAATGAGCTACATTCTTGAACCGCTGCAGTCCATGTGGTGTAGGTACATCCACAGTGCTGTTAGGAAGGGAGTTCCAGGATTTTGACCCAGCGACAGTGAAGGAACGGCGATATATTTCCTTTTCAGGATGGTGAGTGACTTGGAGAGGGACTTCCAGGTGGTGGTGTTCCCATCTATCTGCTGCCTTTGTCCTTCTAGATGGTAGTGGTCGTGGGTTTTGAAGGAGCCTTGGTGAGTTTCTGCAGTAAATCTTGTAGATGGTACACACTGCTGTTACTGTGTGTCGGTGGTGGAGGGAGTGAATGTTTGTGGATGTAGTGCCAATCAAGCAGGATTGCTTTGTCCTGGATGGTCTCAAGCTTAATGAGTGTTGTGGGAGTTGCACTCATCCAGGCAAGTGGGGAGTATTCCATCACACTCCTGACTTGTGCCTTGTAGATGGTGGACAGGCTTTGGGGAGTCGGGAAGTGAGATACTCAATGCAGGATTCCTAGCCTCTGACCTGCTCTTGTAGCCACAGTATGTATAGAGCTAAGGTAATTCAGTTTTTGGTCAATGGCAAGGGATTCAGTGGTGGTAATGCCATTGAATATCAAGGGGCAATGGTTAAATTCTCTCTTGTTGGAAATGGCCATTGCCTGGCACTTGTGTGGCATGAATGTTACTTATCCCTCAATCATCATCACAAAAAACAGGTTATCAGGTCATTATCACACAGCTGTTTCTGGAGGTTTGCTACGTGTAAACATTACAACAGTGACTGTTTGTCCACAAAAAGGAAGACAAACCCAACACAGCCAATTACCACTCCATCAGTTTACTCTTGATCATCAGCAAACTGACGGAAGGGGTCGTCAACAGCGCTATCAAGCAGCACTTATTCAGGAAAACCCACTTAATGATGCTCAGTTTGGGTTCTGCCAGGGCCACAACTCCTGACCTTATTACAGCCTAGGTCCAAATCTGAATTCCAGAGGTGAGGTGAGTGTGGCTGCTCTTGGTATCAAGGCAGCATTTGACAGAATGTGGCATCTAAACTCCTGTTTTGCTGGGGCTTCAACGGGAAGCGGGGGGGGGGAATGGGGGCTCTCCATTGGTTGGAGTCATACCTAACACAAAGAAAGATGGTTGTGGTTGTTGGAGGTCTGTCATCTTAGCTCCAGGACATCGCTGCAGAAGCTCCTCATGGTAGTGTCTCGGCCCAACCATCTTCAGCTGCTTCCTTCCATCATAAAATCAGAAGTGAGGATGTTCAATGATAATTGTACAACGTTCAGCACCATTTGCGACTCCTCAAATGCTGAAGCTGTTCATATGCAGCAAGAGTTGGACAACATTCAGGACTGGGCTGATAAGCGGCAAGTAACATTCACGCCACACAAATGCCAGGCAATGGACATCTCCAACAAGATAATCTAACCATCTCATCCTGACATTCAATGGTATTATCACTGCTGAATCCCCCACTATCAACATCCTGGCAGGTTACCACTAAACAGCAGGTCAGAGGCTGAGGATTCTGCAGAGAGTAACTCACTTCCTGACTCCTCAAATCTGTCCACCATCTACAAGGCATAAGTCAGGAGTGTGATGGAATACTCTCCACTTGCCTGGATCAGTGCAGATCCAACAACACTGAAGCTCAACACCATCCAAGAAAAGCAGTCCACTTGCTTGGCACCCCATCATCACCTTCAACATTCACTCCCTCCACTGTCAAGGAATGGTCATATTTTTCTTAATATTACTGTGGGATACTTTAAAGCAGGCGAGTGTGTGTGTGTGTGTGTGTGTGTGTGTGTGTGTGTGTGTCAGTGTGAGACAGTGTGTGCGTCAGTGTGAGAGTGAGGCGCTAATTTAGTTAAACTATGGTTAGACTAAGGGCTATATTAGCAAAAGAAGTGAAGTGTAAAACAGGCATTTAAAATGGAGATGAGTAAGATGATGATATCTCAGCAGAGACAGTGAGAATGAAATCTGCATTTTTAGATACCTGGAGGAGTATTTGATTTTCAAAAGGGGCATGAAAAATATTCACAACTGACAAGATAAGGCAAAGTGATTATGTTGACTTTTCCCAAAAGTGCTGGCCGTAATGATAAGATGAAAGATTCTATATTCTGGGAAAAGTAGCTTCTAAAGGCAAGCTAAAACAATGGGATTTACAGATCAAAAAAGGGAGAAATATATTTAAAGAAGGATGGAAGGCTATGTGAGGTGTGGCCACCTGAGATCTTGAAAGACGACTGTGTGAAAGACTTGAAAAGCCTCTAGCCACGCTGAAGAAGTTTGCTATTCCAGTAACCAAAATTGTGTTAAAAGCTTTTGGAAATCCATTGCCAAGGGGGTGCTTGTGGTAATATTGCTAGATGACTTTATAAATTTGGAATCTATTTGGACTGTTGCCTTAAAGGGGGTGTAGAGTTGGGAGTTTGGTTAAGTAAAAATTTTGTGAACTGTAATTTTGTGTTTGTTTTTTCCTTTTGTTAATAAGTGTTTTAACTTAATCTTTAAAATCGCTAATGGTGGCAGTGGACTCATTACTTCTGGCTTCAGTGCACAAGCCTTCTCGTAATAAATACAAATTCTAAAATCGTTGTAATCGCGTGGCCAAATTTCCCTCATGGTTTTGGTCAGCCAGGTAAATACCACCTGCCATATCGCCACAAAATTGGGGGCTCTTTGCTGGATTTTTAATTCTTTGATTGGTTTGGAGTTGTTAAGTTTTAAGGCTACAATTATAAGAACATTGAACTCAAGAGTTAGTGTTGAGAGATTTTAAAAGTGGTTTCGACTGAAAATATGGTTTTATCCATAGCTAAGACTTTTCTGGGAGTAGATGATGTAAACCTGATTGATTTACAAAAAGTAACTAAGGCACAGTTAACAGAATTGGCAGACAGGTTGCAGTTGGGCTTAACCACAGGGGCCAAGAAAGCGGACATAGTTGAAATAATAGCACAGCATTTGAAATTGGAAGGGATACCTGAAACTAGTGAGTCACAGCTGGAGGTAGTGAGACTTCAGCTGCAAATGAAAAAAAAATTTGAATTAGAGGCAAAAGAAAAGGAAAAGGAATTGCAATTTAGAAGGCTAGAGGTAAAGGAAAAGGAAAGAGAGCATTTCAAAGAGAGATAGAAATGAGAAAACTTGACCTCCAGAGGGAGAAGTTAGCAATAGAGGAAAAGGGAAAAGGAAGGGAATATCAGCTTAAAAGGCTGAGGATGGGTCTGATGTGGAAACAGCCACCTCTAACCTAAAGCCAAGTGGGGAAATGTTTAAATATGTGCACAATCTTCGGAAGTTTGAGGAAAGGGATATAGGGGCATTCTTTATTTCGTTTGAGGAGATAGCTGAGCGAATGGAATGGCCGCAAGAAACCTGGGCATTGCTTTCACAGTCTAGGTTGGTAGGTAGAGCTCCAGGTATATGCATCGCTGTCAGAGGGAGTATCAGTGGATTATGAAGCAGTAAAAAGGCTACTTTGGGTGCATACGAGTTGGTTCCTGAGGCGCACAGGCAGAAATTTTGGAATGTAAGGAAACAGCCTGGTCAGACATATATTGAGTTTGAGAGAGTAAAGCACAGTAATTTTGACCAGTGGATACAGGCATTAAAAGGTAGAGCAACTTATGCAGCTCTTCAAGAAGTAATTCTTTTGAAAGAATTTAAAGGTTCAATTCCTTCAGCGGTGAGAACTCATGTGGAACTATGGACTAGGTGCAGGTCAATGGGACTAACGGAATAATATTTCAGCACAGACTAGAAGGGCCGAAGGTTCTGTTTTCTGTGCTGTAGTGTTCAATGGAAGGACAAAAGGGTTAAAACAGCTAGGCAAGCAGCAGAGACAGCTGATGATTATGAGCTAGGCCATGGGTCAAAACCTTTTTTCCGTCACCTTTTTAAATCCGAGGGTAGAAAGAGGGAAGGTGAAAGGAAGGCAGTTAGTCAGGGAAGTGGAGCAGTCGAAAGTTTTCAGGAAGTTTCTCCTCAGACCAGAAAGGAAGGTGCTGAGGGAAGAAGTGACACTCAAAGACTTCAATGTTTTCACTGTAATGTGAGGCACATGAAGTCAATGTGTTGGGAGGTTACAGGGAAAACTTAATGCAGAAGTTGGAACGCAGAAATGGCAGTACTGTGTGCTCTGAGATCCAGGAGCAAAAAAACCAGTGGTTTGTGTACAGGTGAAGCAGGAAGACTCAGTGGTAGGTAAAGAATTGGGAATGTGTTCACAATTTACCCAAGGGGGATCTGAAGGGCAGGTTACGGAAATGTTTAAAGATTTTGTGTGTGGAGGGAAAGTCTTTCCATGTGTACACGGTGGGACAGGCAAAGATATTAAAATTTTTAAGGGAAATAGGGGCCAGTCAGTCCTTAATGTTATAAGATAGTGCTATTTGTTGTCCAGGGGAGTATTGCAGGAAAGAATTGCAGGAAAGAGCGGTAATACATGGAATTCATGGAGATACTAAACCACTGTGGAAGGTAAATTTTAAAAGTAAATTGAAAACAGGTGAGGTGATGATTGGGAGTAGTGGAAAAATTGCTCATTGCAGTGGTTCAATTTATCTTGGGAAATGATATAGCTGGGTCACAGATACTGGTGATGTCTACTGTAGCTGAGCAACCTGTGGAGATGCATTCAACAGGGGTGTTACAGAAAGAACATCCTGAATTGTTTCCAGGTTGTGTAGTAACAAGGTCACAAACTCACTGGTTGAAACAGGAGGAACAGGAATCCAAAAGGCAGGGGAAGGATGCTGACATCCAGTTAGCTGGATCTGTCCTTGAAAATAGTGTGCAGGAAGAGAAGGTTGAAAAGAATGAGGCAGAAATGTTTAGCTCAGTGAAATTGGTAGAGTTACAACAAAAGGATCCACAAATAAATAAGTTATATCAGAAAAGCTCGTTCAGAAACAGAGGCAGAATGGATTCCAGAATGTTATTACCTTAAAAGTAATGTGTTAATGAGCAAATGGAGGCTGCCTCTTTTTCCAGCAGGTGAGAAATGGGCAGTAACACATCAAATAATTATACCATCTGGATACAGAAAAGAAATATT
Organism: Carcharodon carcharias; assembly: GCF_017639515.1. NCBI lineage: Eukaryota > Metazoa > Chordata > Chondrichthyes > Lamniformes > Lamnidae > Carcharodon > Carcharodon carcharias. The sequence goes on from NC_054472.1 coordinate 187,341,851, forward strand.
GAGAGCAGCTTTTGAAATTCCAATAGCTAGACATTTAGGAATTAGAAAAACTCAGGCAAAACTACAAAAACATTTTTATTAGCCTGGAGTAGTGGTGCTACTGAGCCACTCTTGGTGGTGGGCATCGAAGTCTCCCATCCAGAATACATTCTGTGCCCTTGGAATCTTCAGTACTCTCTCCAAGTGATATTCAACATGGAGGAGCACTGATTCATCAGCTGAGGGAGGGTGGTATGTGATAATCAGCAGGAGGTTTCCTTACCCATTTTTGACCTGATGCCATGAGATTTCATGGGGTCTGGAGTCCTCTGGCGTATTACATCAAGAACACTCATAATTGTGAACACTTCTATTAAATCTTCCTGTAGCCTTCTAGAATTCACCTCTTTTGTCCAAGTTTGGACCAAGGCAGTAATGAGGTCAGGAGCTGTGGCCCAAAATGAGCATCAGCGAGCAGGTTTTTGCGATGTAAGTGCCACTTGATAGCATTGTCAGCAACACCTTGCATCACTTTGCTGATGATTCAAAGTAGACTGATAGGGTGGTAATTAGAAGGATTGGATTTGTCTATTGTTTGTGTACAGGATATAAATGGACAATTATCTACATTGTCCTGTAGCTGCTAGTGTTGTAGCTGTACTGGAACATTTTGGCTAAGGGTGTGGCTAATTCTGGAGCACGCGTCTTCAGTACTATAGCTGTGAAGTTGTCTGGGCCGCTAGCCTTTGCTGTATCCAGTGCCTTCAACTGTTTCGTAATAGCACAAGGAGTGAATCAAATTGTCTGAAGGCTGGCGTTCCTGGTGTCCTGGTTAATATTTATTCCTCAATCAGTGTCACCAAAACAGGTTATCTAGTCATTGTTGTTTGTGGGAGCTTGCTGTAAGCAAATTGGCTGCTGTGTTTCTGACATTACAACAGTGACTTCACTAAAGTACTTTACTGGCTGTAAATCACTTTGGGACATCCTGAGGTCATGAAAAGTGCTGGGTATATTTTTAACTTGAGTGTTGCAATAATGGATTTGTTCTACTCTGACATCACAATGTAAAGCATCTTTTGAAGTTGTTGATGTAACTGAACAGAGGATGGTTGACAGGAAAAGTTGTAAGTTGCATGATGTTGTTTTCCAAGTTATTAAACAGCTATGATGCCATCAATTGAGGCAAGTTTTATTTCTGGACTTGTGCGCTGCAAGTGTGCAATGCCACAAAATGTAGTTTCAAATAATTTCCAGAATTGGTTTACTGGCTGCCGGATTGGTAATAGTGGTGATAAGTTATCAGACGATAGAGCCATCATCCAAAGTTATCCAAACTTAAGTTGTAATGTATAGTTTTAGAACTATGTGGAATACTTTCCATACCTCAAATATCTAAATATTTGCTTGTTATGCATGGGGGCTTTATAAATAGAGGTTGCTCAGTAAGATAAGAGCCCATGGTGTTAGAGGCAAGGTACTAGCATGGATAGAAGATTGGCTGTCCGGCAGAAGACAGAGAGTGGGGATAAAGGGGGTCCTTCTCAGGATGGTGGCTGTTGACTAGTGGAGTTCCACAGGGGTCAGTGTTGGGACCACAACTTTTCACTTTATACATTAATGATCTAGATGAAGGAACTGAGGGCATCCTGGCTAAGTTTGCAGATGATACAAAGATACGTGGAGGGACAGGTAGTATTGAGGAGGCGGGGAGGGTGCAGAAGGATTCGGAAAGGTTAGGAGAACGGACAAAGAAGTGGCAGATGGAATGGAACATGGGGAAGTGTGAGGTCATGCACTCTGGTAGGAAGAATAGAGGCATAGACTATTTTCTAAATGGGGAGAGAACTCAGAAATCTGGAGTGCAAAGGGACTTGGGAGTCCTAGTCCAGGATTCTCTTAAGGTTAACTTGCAGGTTGAGTCGGTAGTTAGGAAGGCAAATGCAATGTTGGCATTTATTTTGAGAGGACTAGAATATAAAAGCAGGGATGTGCTGCTGAGGCTTTATAAGGCTCTGGTCAGACCACATTTAGAATATTGTGAGCAATTTTGGGCCCTGTATCTCAGGAAGGATGCTCTGGCCCTGGAGAGGGTCCAGAGGAAGTTCACGAGAATGAGTCCAGGAATGAAAGGCTTAACATATGAGGAATGTTTGAGGGCTCTGGGTCTATACTCAATGGAGTTTAGAAGGATGAGGGGGGATCGGATTGAAACTTACAGAATACTGAAAGGCCTGGAAAGAGTGGACGTGGGGAAGATGTTTCAATTAGGAGAGACTAGGACTCGAGGGCACAGCCTCAGAGTAAAGGGAAGACCTTTTAGAACAAAAATGAGGAGAAACTTCTTTAGCCAGAGAGTGGTGAATCTATGGAATTCATTGCCACAGAAGGCTGTGGTGGCCCAGTTTTTGAGTGTATTTAAAACTGAGATAGAAAGGTTCTTGATTGGTAAGGGGATCAAAGGTTACAGGGAGAAGGCAGGAGAATGGGTTTGAGAAACTTATCAGCCATGATTGAATGGCGGAGCAAACTTGATGGGCCGAATGGCCTAATTTCTGCTCCTATGTCTTATGGTTATGGACTGCATAAAGATACAGTCAAATTCTGTAGATCATGTCACACATGTCAGATGACAGGAAAACCTCAAGCAGTGATTAAACCTGTACCTTTAATTCCGTTTCAAGCATTTGAGGAACCTTTTACCAGCCTGACTGATTGTGTAGGGCCCCTTCCAAAGACCAAGAGGAAATCAGTACTTGCTGACAATCATGGATGTGTCTACTAGGTTTTTGGAAGTGATATCTTCACAAAATATTATAGCAGAGAATTGTAGATGAGTTGACCAAGTTTTTTTATATATGTTTACATAAGATACAGGTTACCAAAATAAATACAGCCAGATCAGGGTTCGAATTTCATGCCACAGCTGTTATAGGAAGTAATGAACGGCCTGGGAATAAAACAGTAAGTCATCAGCTTATCACCCTGAATCACAAGGTGCTTTAGAGAGGTAGCATTTCAAAATTTTCAAAACTATGATGAGGGCTTATAGTCAATAATACCCACAGGACTGGGTTCGGATGATTCCATTCTTGTGATTTGCTATTAGGGATACCCCTAATGAATCGACAGGGTTTAGTCCGTTTGAATTAGTCAATGGTCATGAAGTAAGGGGACCACTGAACTTGATTCAGGAGAAGCTAGTGGGTCAGAGTTCAGGAATTACTCTCCTGGATTGTGTGTCAAAATTTCGAGAAAGATTGAACATGGCATGAGAGTGAGCTAAGGAATGTTTAAAGATATCAAAGCTGGTGATGAAGTCAAAGACAGATATGAGGGCAAAAGCTTGTAGTTTTGTTGCTGGGGAAAAGATGTTAGTTTTGTTACCAGTGGCAGGTGAACCATTAAAGGCAAGATTTAGTGGGCCTTACAGGACTAAAAAGAGACTGAGTGAAGTAAATTTAATAAACACCCCAGATAAAAGAAAGAAGCAGAGGGTGTGTCATGTAAATATGCTTCAAAAGTAATTGGACAGGGAAGATAACCAAAAGTAGGTATTAGTGGTGATAGATAAAGAGAAAGGTAGAAATGAAGGATTCTGAAATTGATTTTCCTCTAATCAAGTTGGACAATGAGGAGGTACTTAAAAATTTAAATGTAATATTGGAGTTACCTTCTAGGCAAGTGTCAAAATGATTTGGAAAAGCTATTGCAATCACACAAAGCTATTTGTGGGAATAAGCTGGGGAAAACACATTTAGCTACACAAGACGTGGATGTGGGAGATTCACTTTCAATAAGACAATATCCGCAGAGATTAAATCCAGTAAAGTTAGTTTATGTAGAAAAAAATTGAATTCATGCTTCAGAAATGACATCATGCAGTCTAGCTGCAGTAACTGGAGTTCACCTATTGTGAAGGTGCCGAAACCAGATGGAACACTAAGATGGTGTGTGGATTATCAAAAAGCGAAAGCAGTAACAAAAGCGGATTCATATCCTATTCCACGGCTGGAAGGTTGTATTGAGAAAGCAGGACAGGCAGAGTTTATCACAAAGACTGACTTGCTGCGAGGATATTGGTAAGTACCCTTATCGGAAAGAGCAAAAGAGATATTGGCTTTGGTAACACCAGGTGGACTGTGTCAGTTTAAAGTTATGCCATTTGGTAACAAAAATGCACCAGTGACATTTCAAAGGCTAAGAAAGTAATTGCAGGATTGAGCAATTGCGCTGTTTATATTGATGACTTGGTAGTTTTCAGTCAAACACGGGAGGTACATTTACATCATATGAAAGAACTGTTTGATTACTGCAAGAAGCTAATTTGGTGGTTAACTTGGTGAAGAATGTTTTTGCAAAAGTGCAAGGTACATATCTAGGCCATACCATTGGACATGGTCAGGTGGCTCCAAGAGATAAGAAAGTAAAAGCCATCATGTATTTCCCAGTGCCTACAACAAAACTGGAAATTTTGAGATTTCTGGGCATGAGTGAGTTTTACCAGATATTTGTACCAAATTTTGGCAGCGCGGTTGCTCCATTTAATTAAAAAAGAGCAAGAAATTTCAATGGGCACAGGAGTGTCAGAATGCATTTGACAGTTTAAAAGCTGTGTTGACTACTACACCAGTTTTGGCAGTACCTAATTATGCCAAGCAGTTCAAATTGGCAATTGATGCAAGTGATTTGGGTATTGGCGCTGTGTTGTTACAAGATGATATTTTTCACAGAAGCTGACTGTACATCAGAAAAGATAGCCAACCATTGAGAGAGACTCTAGATCTGGTGTTAGCATTGCAAAGCTTATGTTGCAAGCAATTCTTCAGAAATAATTATTTATGCAGACCACAATCCTTAAAAATTTCTGGACAAATTGAGACCGAAGTGCAAGACTGTTCAGATGGAGTTTATTGCTGCAACAGTTTAATTTACAGATTATACTTGTGGCTGGACAAGAAAATTTAATTGCAGATGCGCAGTCAAGAGTTTAAGACTCAAAGGAAATTGGGCAACTGAAACATTGACATGAAATTGAAAATACCTCTTGTGCAATAGTTTTGTGTATATAACCAATATAAGATGGGCTGAGACAATAAAGCTTTTTTAAAATTACGACAGTTCATTTTTCCATTAAGAATGGAGGTGCAAAGGAACTATCATATTTTTCTTAATGTTACTGTGGGATACTTTAAAGGAGGCGTATACACACACAGTTGTGTGTTTGGGGCTAATTTAATTAAACTGAAGACGATTAGACTGTAAGGTTTAAATTAAATTATCACAAGAAGTTAGGCGTTAAATGGGTATTTGAAATGGAGGATGAGATTTCAGCAGAGACAGTGTGAATGATACATGGAGAAGTTTTAGATACGTGGAGAAGTGTTTGGTTTTCAAAAGGGGCATGGACATGAAAATGTTTACAACTGGCAAGATAAATGAGACAAAGTGATGGCATTGATTCTTCCTCAAAAGTGCTGACCATAAAGATAGCATGAAAGGTTTCTGTATTCTGGGAAAAGTAACTTCTAAGGCCAAGCTAAAACAATGGGATTTACAGATCAAAAAGGGAGAATATATTTAAAGAAGGCTGTGAGGGATGTGGCCATGCAAGACCTTGAAAGATGACTGTGAAACAGGCTCAGAAAAAGTCTCTAGCCACAAGAATTTTTCTTTTCCTGTAACCAAAGTCGCATTAAAAGCATTTGGAAGTCCATTGTTCAATGGGTGCTTGTGGTCATATAGCTGGGTAACGTTATAAATTTGGAATCTATTTGGACTGTTGCTGGGTAGCTAGGAATTTGGTTAAGTAGAAATTTTGGGAACTGTTATAATTGTGTAACTGTAATCTTGTGTGCTCGTTTAAGTTTTTTTCTTCTTTTGTTAATAAATGTTTTAATTTAATCTTTAAAATCTCCAATGGTGGTAGTGGACTCATTACTTCTGACTTCAGTGCACCAGCCTTCTCGTAATAAATACAAATTGCAAAATCGTTGTGATAGCTTGGCCAAGCTTTCCTTGTGGATTTGGTCAGCTGGGCAAATATCACTTGCCATATCATAACACCACCACCAATGCACAGTGGCAGCAGTGTGTACCATCTACAAGATGCACTGCAGCAACTCACCAAGGCTCCTTCGACAGCGCCTTCCACACAGACAGCCTCTACCATCTAGAGGGTTTAGGGCAGCAGGTGCATGGGAACACCACTACCTGCAAGTTCCCCTCCAAGCCACATGCCATCCTGACTTGCAAATATATCGCTGTTCCTTCACTGCCGCTGGATCAAAATCCTGGAACTCCCTCCCTAACAGCACCCTGGGTGTGCCTACACCACATGGACTGCAACTGTTCAAGAAGGCAGCTCACCACCACCTTCTCAAGGGGCAATTAGAGATGGACAATAATTGTTGGCCTACCCAGCAACACCCACACCTGTGAATGAATAAAAATACTTCAAAACCGCATAATTGGCTGTAAAACAGTGATATCTGATGATGAAAAATGCTATACAAATGCAAATCTTTATTTTTTAGTCACAAAAAGACTGCCTTCAATTTCCATTCCCTTCGATAACTCTTACCGGCGATGCACTGGCCTGCACAACTGGCACAGTGGCTGAACGGTCTGCTGGTGCCGATGCTTGCTTTTGGGTGACTGTTGATATGGCCTTTGGTGCAATTGCTCCACCCGCCGTCTGTGGCTTAATGATATTAAAAGTAGCAATTAAAAGCTGGCGCACATACCATGCTGTGCATTTAATTGTTAGAAATAAATTTCATCATGCATTAAGAAACAAGATAACGTTCATCACAAAAAGCAGGATAATTATTAGCAGACACATGAGAACACCACCACCTGCAGGTTCCCCTCTAAGTTACACACCCCATCCTGATTTGGAACTATATCTCTGCTCCTTCGCTGTCGCTGGGCCAAAATCCTGGAACTTGAACTTACTTTCCAGTGGCACTGTGGGCATACCTACACTTGCTCATTTAGAATCATAGACTAGTACAGCACAGAAGGCGGCCGTTCAGCCCAACAGGTCTGCACCGACTCTTTTGAAGAGCAATCCAATTGGTCCCATTGCCCTGCTCCTTCCCCAAATCTCTGCAATCTTTTCTCTCTCAAATATTCATCTAATTCTCTTTTTGAAATTTACAATTGAATTTATTTCCACCACCCTACCAGACAGAGTACTCCAAATCCTAACCACCTGTTGGATAATTTATGTCGATTCAATTTCACTTCGGTATACAACGGGAAATTCATAAGGAAATTAAATTTAGGTAACACTGCTTGTTTGTCAAAACAAATGACACAATAAATAAATAATAACAATCAAACAAAATTACCTTATCACAGCAATCTAATGCAAATTAAATGCGTATTAAAAACTACTCAAATGCATTAGAATAATCAGTCGGAGTGTCCCATCCCGAATATATAGCTTTGCCCATATCAACCTCCTGTTAAAATTTCTTATGTAGAGAAGGGTACAAACGGATTCAAGAACTGATTTGTCCTGCATCTGAGGGATTGTAGCCTTTTCCCCTGAATGCAACACCACATGGGCAGAGGCTCAAGAAGGTGACTCTCAACCACCTCCTTGTAGGAGTGGACAGCAAATGCTGGGCTGGGCAGGGCAGCAACACACACACCCCATGAACGCACATGTATGTTGGACTACATGTATTAGACTTAAGTAGGTCTGGAGATGCACAAAGTACTTCTATAAAAAAAATTACAAAGCAATAATTTGGAACCAGTAGTAAAAACAGAGAGAGGGCAATGCTTTTTCATCAGAACTGAAAAAGGTTAATGAAACATTAACTCTGTTTCTTTCTCCATGGGTGCTGCCTGGCCTCCTGAGTTTTTCCAGGACATTTTGTGTTTTATTATTATATGCTGCCACAATTTGATTTGAACCATGGTGGCAACAAATGGGCTAAAACAAAGAAAAAAAAATCAGAATTTGACACATTACTGCAATTTTTTATAAAAATAGATCGTCTTCAAAATGGTGAGACTGAGAAATGTTGGTATTCAGAGGGGCCTGGTTGTCCATGTACGTGATCACAGGAAGTTAACATGCAGGGACAGAAAGCAATTAGGAAATCAAATGGTATTATAAAAGGGATCAGAATATGAATGTGAAGAAGTCTTACTTCAATTACAAAGGGCCTTGGTAAGACCACACTTGGAGTATTGTGCACAATTTTGGTCTCTTGCCTAAGGAAGAATTATACCTGCCCAAGAGATAATGAAATGAAGATTCACTAGACCAATTCCTGGGGTAAAAGGGTTATCCTGAGGAAAGATCAAGTAGACTAGGACTATATTCACTGGAGTTAAGAAGAATGAGGGGCGATCTCATTGAAACATGAAATTCTTTCAGGGGCTTGACAGGGTGGATGCTGGGTGAATGTTTCCTCTGGCTTGGAAATTTAGCATACAGGATCATAGTCTCAAATAAGGGGTCAGTCATTTTGTGCTCAGATAAGGAGAAATTTCTTCACTCGGGAATGTGAATCTTAGAAATTCGCTACCCCAGAGAGCCTGTGGATCCTCAGTTAAGTATATTAAAATCACAGACTAATAGGCTTTCGAGGCAACTGCGATATGGAAATTGTGCAGGAAGGTGGAGTTGGGATATATCAGCCATGATTGCACCGAATGGCAGAGCAGACTTGAAGGGAAGTAGGGTCTACTCCTAATCTTATTTCTTAAAAGCTTTATAGCAATCCTTTTTTTAAAAAAGTTCTCACCTGTACGACTGTGATGCGTGGTGATGCAGCACTTGTCTGGCCTCCAGCTTGTATTTGATTTACCTGCTGGACAGCAGGTGGCCTCACTTGATTGGGAGTTCTCTGGGCCCCAGCTGCCTAGTATCAACAATCACCCCCAAAGAGAAAGAAAAATCAGCCAAATTTTAAAACAGTCGACAACGATTTAAGATGGATCACAGGAATTGTCAATACGCTTACCTGTACGGTGGAAATTCGGACCAAAGATGCGCCACTAGGTGCTGCAGACGAGGTGTTCCCAGCTCCTTGAGCCCAGGCTTTGGCCTGAGCAATGGCTTTCTGTGGAACTAGCACTAGCTGTCCACTGTCACTTCGAGCAAGCACCATGCCTGTAGGGCAACACAGACAAGTTACAGAACGCCACAAGTAAAATGGAACTGAATCGGACTGTTGAAAACTCATCTCTTTTCAAACCATTCCTCGACAATGGGCAGCTGCAACATCCTTGTACTATTAGATCACCCTGGACAGGACATGAGCTCAGCTGTCTGTAGGTGCAAACTTTTACATCACCCTGTCCCAAAACTTGCAACGCTCCATAAACGTAAATAATGACCGTCATGGTTAGCTTATGATCGGCACAGTATCTGACAGCATCAGATTCTCATTTTCAGTTCTTATTATGCTGACTATTGTAATGAGAAAAACTTATTTACAGAGCACCTGGCACAACGCCCCAAAATGCTTTCCCACCACTGAAGTGTGTTTTTCCTGTAAGTCTAGTCACTGTTGTAATATAGGAAAAGCTGCACCCAATTTATGCACAGCAAGCTCCCACAAACAACAATGTGATAAAACAATCAAATATTCTATTTTAGTGATGTTGATTGAATGATAATCATTGGCCAGCACACTGGGGATAACCCCTGCTCTTCTTTGAAATAGTGCAACGGGATAGGATACTTTAGCTCCATCTCAGTGGGCAGCGGAGACCTCCGATTAGCGTCTCTGCTGAAAAACAGCGCTCTCAACAGTGTAGCACACCCTCCATATTGCACTGCAACCATAAACCTAGATTTCTGTGGTCAAGTTTGTGGAGTGGGGCTTAAATCCACAACCTTCCGATTCCAAGGTAAGAATTTTACCCACCAGGTCACAGCTGACACTGAGAAATTCACATCAACATGTGCAGCAAGTCAATGACGGAGCTGACTCAGCTTTCCTTCAGTAGCTCTTTCAAGCGGGCACCTTTCATACAAGTCTAAATAACAGCAGCCAGTATATTAGGAATAGTGGTGGGGGGGGGGAAATCAGAATCCACTCCTGTTCTCAATGGCAATAACCAAACTCTTCACAGGTCACAAGATCTAATCAGAAACAGAATCAGTACTCCTTTTTAATGAGAAACAGAATCAGTACCCCTTTTTAATGAGGTCAGCTGGTTAAGTTTGGACCAGGGATCAAACTCAAAACTCTGATTTACGCAGCTCAATTTTACAGTGAGCACTGCATGCAAAACGTCAGCAAGTGCATTAGTTTGTACTTTAGAACAATTTTGTCAATAAATGTCAAAATGCGGGGATTTCAGGACAGAAGGGAGACTTTGGCCCAATATTCTGATTTAAATCAGAGACTTCGGATGAATCCAATTCTCTTAACAGAATAGTTACTGAGGAAAAGTTACAGGTTAAAACCACTTCAAAATCCTGGATAACTATAGTAGTGCCACTCCTCACAACCCACAGCCCTATACTCCCCACAACTCCGACCACCGCCCCCCCCCCCCCAATCCTACCCACCTACCTTCTCCCGGCTTCTCAAAGTGACTGGGACCTTTAAATGTACCTGGTTTATGATAGTTAGTGCTGTAAAAAGGAGGCTTGGCTTCACTTCCCCCAATGCTGCTGGCCTGTACAAAAGAGTCCCAGGCCTGACTTAGAAGGTCAGGGGAGAAATGTGCAGCTCCTGATTAAGTAAACTGGAGCAGGGTGGCAATCAGGCTGTGATTGCCAGTCTTCAGAGGCCCTTTATTACTACCTTTCCCTGTCAGTTTCCAACGGCAAAAACACTTTTCAAATTTATTAGCAATCGCCGTGTGTGTTCCTGGCCAGTATTTATCGCTCAATTAGCAATAAGTAGGAGGCGATGGCCTAGTGGTATTGTCGTTGGGCTATTAATCCAGAGACTTGGGTAATGCTCTGGGGACCTGGGTTCGAATCCTGCCACAACAGATGTTGGGTTTTGAATTCAATAAAAATATGGAATTGAAAATGAAACCATTGTTGTAAAAACCCATCTGGTTCAATAATGTCCTTTAGGGAAGGAAATCTGTTGTCCTTGCCTGGCCTACACCCAACTCCAGACCCACAACTATGTGGTTGACTCCTAACTGCCCTCTGAATAAGGACATTTAGGGATGGGCAATAAATGCTGGCCTAGCCAGCGACTCCCACATCCCATGAGTTAGTTTTTTTTTAAATCATTGAAATAGGTGGTCCGGTCATTATCACATTGCTGTTCATGGGAGCTTGCTGTGTGCAAATTGGTTGCTGTGCCTTCTACAACAGTAACTACACTTCAAAAAGCACTTTGTAACACCTCCCATTAAAAGGTATCCCACATTGGCATTTATGGCATCTCCATCCCATTAATGAACACCAACATCATGTAGAAAATACCAAATCATGTACGTTTCCAATGCAGTAATCTATTTTAATGACAGGATGCCTGTCTAGCTTTGTTCTGCTCTAGAGAAAAAGATAGGAAGGCAGTCTGACTCCCATCAGAATGTGAAGGGCAAGCTACACAATGACTTGGTTTGCTGTAATTACGACCAGTATGGTACAAACAAAATACTATCAGCTACTTTCTCGTGGACATATAGAGTGTTTCTAACAGCTGTCAATCACAGGACCATGTATACACTCAAAGCTCATCATACTCCCATTTCACAACAACTGTGAACTGCAGCTAAGAGGGGTAAGACTATTTCCCCAAAGCCTGTCCACCACTTACAAGGCACAAGTCAGGAGTGTGGCCGAATACTCCCCACTTGCCTGGATGAGTGCAGCTCCAACAACACTCTAAGCTTGACAACATCCGGACAAAGCAGGCTGCTTGATCGTTTGTGGAAAGGGTGCCATTCACGCCTTCCACCACTGATGCACAGTAGCAGCAGTGTGTGTACCATCTACAAGATGCACTGCAGGGACTCACTAAGGCTCCTTAAGCAGCAACTTCCAAACCCACGACCACTACTACCTAGAAGGACAAGTGCAGCAAATAGATGGGAACACCACCATCTGGAAGTTCCCCACCAAGTCACTCACCATCCTAACTTGGAAATATATCGCCGTTCCTACACTGTTGCTAGGTCAAAACCCTGGAACTCCCTTCCTAACAGCACTGTGGGTGTACCTACACCACATGGACTGCAGCAGTTCAAGGAGGCAGCTCACAACCACCTTCACAAGGGCAACGAGGGATGGGCAACAAAATGCTGGCCTAACCAGTGACACCCACGTGGCACTACTTCAAAGAGCAGGGCTGTTATCCCCAAAGTCTCTCTTTCTGTTGTATGGTGTGTAAATGGACTTGAGTCTTTATATGGTAACAGATAGGAGATTATTAGAGAAGATTAAAGATATTAATTGAGGAGCGGGGAGCAGGAGGAAGAGAATAAGAGATTGATCAGAAGTGAGAAAATAGAATAACAGGCAGTTTTGAAGTGACTAGTGGTGTCCACAGGGTCAATTCTGGTGTCACTACCACTCCCACTCACCATTTAGACTATTTTCCAAATGGGAAGAGAATTCAGAAATCTGGAGTGCAAAGGGACTTGGGAGTCCTAGTCCAGGATTCTCTTAAGGTTAACTTGCAGGTTGAGTCGGTAGTTAGGAAGGCAAATGCAATGCTGGCATTTATTTTGAGAGGACTAGAATATAAAAGCAGGGATGTGCTGCTGAGGCTTTATAAGGCTCTGGTCAGACCACATTTAGAATATTGTGAGCAATTTTGGGCCCCGTATTTCAGGAAGGATGTTCTGGCCCTGGAGAGGGTCCAGAGGAGGTTCACGAGAATGATCCCAGGAATGAAAGGCTTAACATATGAGGACCGTTTGAGGACTCTGGGTCTATACACAATGGAGTCTAAAAGGATGAGGGGGGATCTGATTGAAACTTACAGAATACTGAAAGGCCTGGATAGAGTGGACATGGGGAAGATGTTTCCATTAGTAGGAGAGACTAGGATCCGAGGGCACAGCCTCAGAGTACAGGGAAGACCTTTTAGAACAGAGATGAGGAGAAACTTCTTTAGCCAGAGAGTGGTGAATCTATGCCACAGAAGGCTGTGGAGGCCAGGTCATTGGGTGTATTTAAGACCGAAAAAGATAGGTTTTTGATTGGTAAGGGGATCAAAGGTTACGGGGAGAAGGCAGGAGAATGGGGTTGAGAAACTTAGCAGCCATGATTGAATGGCAGAGCAGACTCGATGGGCTGAATGGCATAATTGCTGCTCCTATGTCTTTAGGTCTTCAATGTCCTGGCATATAATTAACAAGCAATATCGCAAAAACAGTTTATCCAGCTGTCGTCGCGTTGTTGATTATGGGAGCTTGCTATGCTCAAATGGGCAGCCACGTTTCCTATGTTACAACAGCAACTATGCTTCAAAAGGATTTGATTGGCTGAGACATCTGGTGATCGTGAAAGGCGCTATATAAATCTAAGTCTCTCTTTCTGTTGTATGGTGTGTAAATGGACTCGAGTCTTTATACGGTAACAGCTAGGAGATTATTAGAGAAGATTAAAGATTTTAATTGAGGAGCGGGGAGCAGGAGGAAGCGAATAAGAGATTGATCAGAAGTGAGAAAATAGAATAACAGGCAGTTTTGAAGTGACTAGTAGTGTCCACAGGGTCAATTCTGGTGTCAATCCCACTCACCATTTTCCCCAATGATTTCAATATGCGCCCAAGGGGTAGCTGTGTTAAATTTTGCAGATGATTCCAAAATATGGGAGGTATAAATAATTCCTTGGAGGACCAAACAAAACTGTGGAAGATGTCCACAAGATAGGGCATTGGGCTAAAAAGTGGAATTCAATGTCTGCATGAGACGATACATTTTCGTCAATGAAACAGCAGCATTAAATATACCCTGATTTTTTTTTTTCCCTTTTACAGGGTGTGGGCCTCGCTAACCAGACCAGCATTTGTTGCCCATCCCTAATTACCCAACACCACCTCTTGAACCGCAGCAGTCCATGTGGTATATGTACACACACAGGTCTGTTAGGAAGGGAGAGTACAAGCAGGCTTAATGCTGTGCAAAAGCAGTACAACTAGGGGTGCGGATGGGGGTGGGGGTGCAGGTTTCACTGTGCAAGTAGTAAATGGAATTGAAGTTCTTTTACCGTAAGAATTACAAAACATAAAATCCCAGAGGTAGTGGTCAACCTATCAAAAGCCTTAATAAGGTCTCATTTAGAGCAGTGTGTGAAATATTGGGTACCGCACTGTAGCCAGGATAGAGCACAGCACAGACTCACCATTATGTAGTTTGGTACACTGGTACAAGACAATGAAAATATGAAAAGTTGGCACTTTTCCTATTGGAACACAGATGACAGGGTGATAATAGTTTTTTTTTAATTCGTCCATGGAATGAGGGCCTCACTGGCTAGGCCAGCATTTATTGCCCATCTCTAATTGCCCTTGAGAAGGCGGTGGTGAGCCGCCGTCTTGAACCACTGCAGTCCATGTGGTGTAGGTACACTCACAGTGCTGTTAGGGAGGGAGTTCCAGGATTTTGACCCAGCGACAGTGAAGGAACGGCGATATATTTCCAAATCAGGATGGTGAGTGACTTGACGGGGAACTTCCAAGTGGCGGTGTTCCCATGAGTCTACTGCCCTCGTCCTTCTAGATGGTAGCAGTCATGGATTTGAAAGGTGCTGCCTAAGGAGCCTTGGTGAATTCCTGCAGTGCATCTTGTAGATGGTACGCACTGCTGCTACTGTGCACCAGTGGTGGAGGTAGCAAATGTTTGTGGATGGGGTGCCAATCAAACAGGCTGCTTTGTCCTGGATAGTGTCAAGCTTCTTGAGTGTTGTTGGATCTAGGCAAGTGGGGAGCATTCCATCACACTCTTGACTTGTGCCATGCAGATGATGGAAAGGTTTTGGGGAGTCAGGTGATGAGTTACACCCCACAGAATTCCCAGCCTCTAAACTGCCCTTCTAGCCACAGTATTTATATGGCTAGTCCTGTCCATCATCAATTATGTTGATAGTGGGGGGATTCAGTGATGGTAATGTCGATGAATATCAAGAGCCGATGGTTAGATTCTCACTTGTTGGAGGTTTAAATGGACAAAAACTTCAGAATGTTTCAGTGCAGAGGGATCTGGGTGTCCTCGTGCACGAATCGCTGAAAGCTAGTGTGCAGGTACAGTAGGTAACAAGGAGGGCAAATGGAATTTTGGCATTTATTGCTAAAGGAATAGAGTATAAAAATAGGGAACTGTACAAGGCATTGGTGAGACCGCACCTGGAGTACTGTGCACAGTTTTGGTCCCCTTACTTGAGGAAGGATGTAGTTGCATTGGAGGTGGTTCAGAGAAGGTTCACTGGATTGATTCTAGAGATGCGGGGCTTGTCTTATGAGGAGAAATTAAGCAGTTTAGGCCTATACTTGCTAGAGTTTAAAAGGATAAGAGGAGATCTAATTGAGGTATAGAGGTATATAAGATGCTAAAGGGGATAGACAAAGTAGATGTGGAGCGGATGTTTCCCCTTGTGGGGCATTCTAGAACGAGAGGCCATAGTTTTAGGCTAAGGGGTGGTAGCTTTAAATCAGAGATGAGGAGGAATTACTTTTCTCAAAGGGTCGTGAATCTGTGGAACTCACTACCTCAGAGTGCAGTGGATGCCGGGACGCTGAATAAATTTGAGGAGGAGATAGACAGATTTTTAATTAGTAACGGGTTGAAAGGTTATGGGGAGAGGGCGGGAAATTGGAGTTGAGGCCAAACTGAGATCAGCCATAACCGCATTGAATGGAGGGGCAGGCTCGGGGGGTTGAATTGCCTACTCCTGCTCCTAGTTCTTATGTTATGTTCTTATGATCATTGCCTGGCACGAATGTGCTGAAATATGCTTATGAATGGGATAGGGTGACAAGCAAGGTGCCTTGTTAAATGCAAGACATTTAAACAGAAGACAGTGGAAACTTCTTCGGAATAACAAGGCTGTGGAATTCACTTCAATTGATGCTGAAGTTTAAGTTGGACAGGTGGTGAAGTAGTGGATTAGACACAGGAACAGGGTGGGTAAATATGATTGGAACCATTTACTCTTACAGGAGGTAACTGCCAACACAGACCCAGTTGGACTAAATGACTTCCCCCCCCAACCCCTCCCCAAGTCTCATCTTAAACTTACATTATGTAAAAGTTGGAATTCCACCAAATGGTGGAAACTTCTCATCCCTCAAACATAGCCAAAAGGGCTGAATTCAAGAGGTGAGGGGAGCGTGACAGCCTTTGACATCAGGGCAGCATTTGACCGTGTGGCATCAAGGAGCCCCAGCAAAACTGTAGTCAATGGGAACTGGGAGGAAAACGTTCTTGGGGTTGGAGTCATAGATATCACTGCAGGAGTTCCTCAGGGTAGTGTCTGAAGCCCAATCATTTCAGCTGCTTCATCAAGGAGCTTCGCTCCATTACATGGTCAGAAGCGGGGATGTTTGCTGATGCTTGCATCAAGTTCAGCATAATTCGTAACTCTTCAGATTCTGAAGCAGTCCACATCCAGATACAGAGAGACCTGATCAACTGCAGACTTGGGTAGCCAGTAGCATTTGTGCCAGGCAATGACCAGCTCCAACAACAGGTAATTCAGCCAACTCCCCCTACCCCCCATTAACAACATCTTGGGGTTACCATTGACCAGAAACTGAACTCGATCAGCCATATAAACACTGTGGCTACAAAAGCAGGTCAGTGGCTGGGAGCTCTGCAGCCAGTAACTCACCTCCTGACTCCCCAAAACCTGTCCGCCATCTACAAGGTGCAAGTCAGGAGTGTGTGGAATTCTCTCCACTTGCCTAGATGAGTGCAGCTCCAAAAACACAAGCAGCTCAACACCATCCAGGACAAAACAGCCCGCATAATCAGTACCCAGTCCATCACCTTGAACATTCACTCCCTCCACTAACATCACACAGTGGCAGCAGTGTATATCATGTACAAGATGCACTGCAGCAACTCACCAAGCCTCCTTTGACAGCACCTTCCAAACCCACAACCTCTACCATCTAGAAGGGCAAGGACAGCAAATGCTTGGGGACACCACCCTCTAAGTTCCTCTCCAAGCCACTCACCATTCTGACTTGGAAAATCCTGGAACTCCCCCCCCAACAGCGCTGTGGGTGTACCTACACCACATGGACTGCAGCAGCTCATCACCACCTTCTCGAGGGCAATTAGGGACGGGCAATAAATGCTGGCCTAGCCAACGACACCCACAACCCATGAACAAAAGAAAAGGAACAACCCTATATAACCACCAGGTGTATAAAATCTGTTCTTGGGATGCAGAAATCTCTGGCAATGCCAGCATTTAGTACCCATTCCTTGCTGCTTTCAACGCAGCGCTTTGTTGAACTATTGAGGTCCATGTGGTGAAGGTGTTCCCACAGTACTGTTAGGTTAGGAAGGTCCAGGATTCTGACACAATGAAGAAGAAATGGCTGATACACATCCAAGCCAGGACGGTCTAGTGATCTGCGGGGAATTCTATGTAAGGGATTGAAACAAAGGGCTGCAATTAAAACTTGGATCATCTTCAACTTAGTGAAGTCGCAATCTTGCTTTATCCTTGACTTGGACTGTTCCATTAAGTTACAGCTCTATTAACTTACTATGAGGCCGTACGTTAATCTTAGTGCTTATAAATTACCCAAAGTAAAGTTTCACTGATGCAAAATGCCTGATAAAATACATGCACAAAAGACATCAAGACTGAAATAAGACAATCAGTAACAGCAAGTGTTTAGCTTTCTGGCAGCGCATAACTGCAGATAAAGCAAAGGTTTCATAAATTACAGTTAATACGAAAGTCAACTGCCCTATTGGCTCTTCGTTATCCTTAAAGGATAACTGAATGCTGTTTGAATGGAACACTTCAGGCATGTGCCTCTTGAACACAAAGCAGGGAGTCAGCACTCAGTTCTGTCAAGGCCCCACTTATAACATTTAACCGTCCTAACCCACGTGCAATTTCCATGCTCCATCATTTCTGCATTTGCTGAACAATTGGTCACAGCAGGAGAATCCCAGGGAACAGCAGAAACACTTTAGGGATGTCCTCAAAGCATCCCTGAAGTCATCAAACATTCAAATCATGGGAGACCCTGCCTTGTGACCAAGCAAAATGGAGAAGGCTCATTCAGGAAGGCACCAAACACATCGGGAGACTTTGTTGGAAGCGTGCAGAGGCGATGTCGAGGCATCGGAGGGAGCGCACGAACCTCCAAACAACCCATCTACCCAAGCATCCAAGCTCCCCCTGCCCCATCATGTGGGATCACACATTGGGTTCTGAGATAGCTGATAAAAATGTTATAAACACTATACAAATCCAAATTGTGGTACATCTAATAGAACTGCGGACTTGGTTTTACTCTGATCAAAAAAATCATTGCAAAAATCAAAATTGTCACAGCACAGGAGGCGGCCAGTCAGCTTCTGTCTGCACTGGTTCCCTGAATGAGCAACTCACCTTGTGTCATTCATCTACCTTCACCTCATAACCCTGCACATTCTTCCTTTTCAGATAACAATCTAATTCCGTTTGGAGATGCTTTGATTGCACCTGCTCCACCACGCTCAGGCTGTGGAAGCAACTCAACCCCGATCCCATGGCACTGCCTAAACAGCAGCTTGCTGAAGGTCCATCCAACTCCCTACATCCTTCCAAGATCATTGTTCAAAGTTGCACCTTCAGCTGTCTCAGTCCCAAGTTCTGGAATTCCCTAAATCTCTCCCCTTCAAGATATTCCTTAAAACCTACTCGGTTGTTGTCTTAATATTGCCATAGGAGACGGTAGCATGGTGATAATGTCGCTGTGCTAGTAATACAGAGGCGCAGGCTAATGCTCTGGGGACACAGGTTCAAATCCCACCATGGCAGCAGCTGGTGCAATTTAAATTCAGTTAATATAAGGCTATTCTCAGTAATGATGAGCATGACAACTACCACCAATTGCTGTAAAGGCACATTTAGTTCACAAATCCCTTCAAGGAGGAAATCTGCCATCCTTACCCAGGCTGACCACGGCAATGTGCTTGGCTCTTAACTGCCCTCTGAAATGGCCTAGCTAGCCACTCAGTTCAAGGGCAATTAGGGATGGGCAACAAATGCCTTGCCAGCAATGCCCACATCCCATAAAATAACAAAATCACAGAATTGTTATGGTGCAGAAGGAAGCCATTCAGCCCATCGCATCTGCACCACTGTCAAATATTGTTCAATAAACTCCTGGGGAAGCACCTCAAGACTGTTTAAAATGTTATAAACACTATACAAAGCCAAATTGTAGTACAGCTAATAGAACTGTGGCCTTGGCTTTACTTTGATCTAAAAACATCACTGCAAAAATCAGAATTGTTGCAGCACAGGAGGCGGCCATTCGGCTTATGAGCAACTCACCTTGTGCCATTCATCTACCTTCACCTTGTAACCCTGCAAATTCTTCCTTTTCAGATAACAGTCTAATTCCCTTTGGAGTTGCTTTGATTGAACCTGCTCCACCACACACTCAGGCTGTGCATAACCGCTCGCTCTGAAGTTTCTCCTCTCATTCTCAATCGTTTCACAAGTGGGGACAGTTTCTCCGTAACTATTCTGTCTGGACACCTCACGATTTTGAATACCTCTCGACCTTCTCTTCTCCAAGGAAAACAGTCATAACTTATCCAGCCTACCGTCATAACCGAAGTTCCTTGTCCCTGGAAGTACTCTCTCGAATCTGTTCCACACCCTCTCCAATGCCTTCACATCCTCCGTATAAAGTGAAGCTCCCAGAACTGGGTGCAATACTAATTCAGCTGAGGCTGAATTACTAACTTAGACAAATTCCCCGCACTGCACTGCTCCGCTCTTCTACCCTTTGCCCCTATTAATAAAGCCCAGGATACCGTATGCTTTATTAAATGCTCTCTCTCTCCACCTGTCACTTTCACTGAACCTATGCAAGTATACACCAAGGCGAAGTCCTCGACACAAATTCAAGCTATTGTCGGTGATACAGAATGGTGCGTTTTTGATTTAAAAGCCCCCCCTCCCCCCCAAAAAAGCGTGTCAAAGATAGCTCTTATAAGAGATGAGTTTCCAACTTGAGCGGGTGCAGAGCTGCAGCCCTCGCACACGCCCACCTTGCGACCACGTGTGGGGAGGGCAGTGCAATATTAAAAGATGCCAGGAGCCTTTCAGGCAAGAGGCGCTTCTCCTTACCTGCTGGGACCTGGAAGTTTTGCAGAAGGGGGACAGTCGTCTGGCCGAGCTGAGGGGCTTTGACGTGCGGGGAGGAGACGGTGATCCTTTGGACGGTGGCGGCAGGGGTGCGGGAGGCTGGCAGCGGGTGGTTGCCTGGGGCTGGGGTCGGGGCCGGGGCCGGAGCCGGAGCCGCCGCCGTCTTCACCATCGCCGCGGGCGTCGGCGAGGCCAGGAACCCGCCGGCCCCCTGGCTGGGCCGGGGCTGACCGCCTGCGCCGGTGCTGGGCCCCGCCTGACTCTGGCGCAGGTGCTCGGGCAGCAGGACGACTTTGAGCGCGGGGGAAGGGCAGGCGGACGAGGGGCCCGGGGCCGCCGGGGCGCTGACCGGCTCCGCGGCCGAGGCGCAGGCGGCGGCGGCGGCGGCGGGCGGGACTCCCGCCCCGCCGTTCACCAGCGGCTCGCCCGGCACCAGCCCGTTGCTGGCCGCCGCGGGCCGGGGGCTGGGCTGGGGGTTGGAGGAGGAGGAGGAAGGGGCAGGCGGCTCGGCGCTGACCGTCGAGGCGGGGAGTCCGCCGCTCCCCGGGGTCTGTTGGCCCGCCGGCCGCGCGATATTGGCGGGTTCGGGGGTGGGCATGATTGAAGGAGAGGGGGGTGGTCGGCGGGCTCCCCCGCGCCGCCGCCTCTCCCCTGTCACTTGGTGCCCACTCTGGCTCTCTCCCGGAGAGTCAGGGCCCGGCCTGGATTCGCTGCCATGGCCGCTCGGGCTTCTCCTCAGCCAAACCGCCGTGCCGGCGCCGCCATCTTGTTAGTGACGCATGGCAGCTTGCTGCGCATGCGCCGCCCGCCCCTTCGCCGGCTGGAGGCTCGATGCGCATGCGTCCCTCTACGCCTCTGGTCGTGTGGGAAGCTGGACGCGCATGCTCTGCCCTCGGGGCCCCCCCCACTTTCGGGGCGTTTGGTGGGTTCGGGCGCATGCGTAATGATGGCGCTTGGATTCGCGACTCAGGCCCCGCCCCTCGTTCCCATTGGTCAAGAAGAACGAAGCAGCAGCAGTAGCAAGGAGCATGCGCCCTACAGTCAGCACCTACCACAGAATAGTTATATTTACATGGTAAAACATTCCAATTGCTCATTACCACATGCACAAACTGTGTGAAATCAACTTCCAACAAGATTTGCATTTATGATAGCATATTTAATTGAGCAAAACATTCCAATTGCCCAGCACTGCAAGCACAAACTGTTCAGGCAACTTCCAGCAA
The DNA here is from genome assembly GCF_017639515.1 of Carcharodon carcharias. Classification (NCBI taxonomy): domain Eukaryota; kingdom Metazoa; phylum Chordata; class Chondrichthyes; order Lamniformes; family Lamnidae; genus Carcharodon; species Carcharodon carcharias. The sequence goes on from NC_054472.1 coordinate 187,363,337, forward strand.
CCTGGGTTTAAATGTCACACTTTTAACTTAGTAAATGCCCCAATTGCCCAGCCACACGTGCACCAGTTGTATTCTTTTCGAAAATAAGACTTGAGCATAAAATGGGCTGCCCTATTTGTTTTTTCATGATTCAGGGGAAGGGTGGTGCAGTGGTAGTGTCAGTGGACTAATAATCCTGAGACCTCCCCCCCCCCCCCCACCAAATTAATGTCCTGGGGAATGTGGGTTCAAATCCCGCCATGGTGTCACGATTCACTGAGGATAGTGAGCTGCAATATCGCGGCCCAACTGCTTCCCCGAGCCTTGACAAATGTGAAAAAGTTTGATCAACCCACCCTCTAACGTCTGCTTGTGGTATTACTTTGACCTCTGGTAATGGACTTTGTTTAGCCATTGCCCTGGCCACCAGACATGACAGAAAAGTACCAGGAACTTGTTCTTGTAACTGCTCCATCTCTTTAGCCTCTCTCAGACATTCCGTAATGATAGCAAAGCTATAACCTTCACTCCTGCCAAGTTATTACCCAAGAATAAATCAACTCCATCCACAGGTAATTTATTAACCACGCCTACAACCACCGATCAAGACAACAAATCACACACCAATTGCACCTTGTACAACGGAACCAGGATATACCCTCCACTTATCCCATTTGCCAATAATTTAGCTTTAATTGAACTCTCTGGAGGGAAACCAAGTCCTTCTCCAGCAAAAGAGTTTGAATGTGTCCCTTTAAAAAGTTATGGATTTAGCTGCATCATTTGATGAAAAAGGGGTTATTTTTCCTTTATACAAAAATTGTTTATATCTCTCATCTACCTTATTCACTTTGCCTGCTTTCACAGCAATGAACTCCAGAACTTATTTGTAGTTAAAGCTACAATTTGATCTTTGGCATTTTCTTTTTGAGTTCCCTTTTTAAACTCACTCTTACGAACTACAATAAGTCCCATGGGCTTCCCTCACAACTTCCAATATTCTGAATGAATGTGTCCCACTTTATTACAACTTTATTACTTAGGCCTTCGAGTTTCACCTCCACCCTCAGTACCTTCCTTCCTGATATGGGGAGGAGATCGCAAGGTATCGCCAACTATCCATTCTTTACCCTGGTTACTTGCCTTCCTTTTACTGTCCCACTCTATTCTTTTCAAATTTATGGGGGTGATGGAAAAAATGTTTAGTTTTATGGATCAACTCATAACCATCAGCTGTTACTGCTGCCTGTCTAGCAGTTCACAGAATCACAGAGTGCAGAAGAGGCCCTTTGGCCCATCGAGTCTGCACCGACATGTGAGAAACACCCGACCTACTTACCTAATCCCATTTACCAGCACTCGGCCCATAGACTTGAATCTTATGACGTGCCAAGTGCTCATCCAGGTACTTTTTAAAGGATGTGAGGCAACCTGCCTCCACCACCCTCCCAGGCAGTGCATTCCAGACCGTCACCACCCTCTGGGTAAAAAAGTTTTTCCTCTCAACCTCCTGCCCCTCACCTTGAACTTATGTCCCCTCGTGACTGATCCTTCAACTAAAGGGAACAGCTGCTCCCTGTCCATGTTCCTCATAGTTTTGTACACCTCGATCAGGTCGCCCCTCAGTCTTCTCTGCTTCAACAAAAACAACCTAAGTCTATCCAACCTGTCTTCATAACTTAAATGTTTCATCCCAGGCAACATCCTGGTGAATCTCCGCTGCACCCCCTCCAGTGCAATCACATCCTTCCTATAATGTGGTGACCAGAACTGCACACAGTACTCCAGCTGTGGCCTCACCAAGGTTCTGTACAACTCCAACATGACCTCCCTACTTTTGTAATCTATGCCTCGATTGATAAAGGCAAGTGTCCCATATGCCTTTTTCACCACCCCACTAACGTGCCCCTCCACCTTCAGAGATCTATGGACACAAATGCCAAGGTCCCTTTGTTCCTCAGAACTTCCTCGTGTCTTGCCATTCATTGAATACTTCCTTGTCAAATTATTCCTTCCAAAGTGTATCACCTCACACCTTTCACGGTTAAATTCCATCTGCCACTTATCTGCCCATTTGACCATCCCTTTGGTCTTCAGCATGGGCTCTTATTACAGAAGGTAGGGATTTTTTAAATTCTTCCAGGAGAATGGTCTCTGAGAACTTCAGAGGTAGTTTCAACTCTTAATGCTCATATTCACTTGTTCAAAACAACTGTACTTAATCTTTTCAAATTCAATGTAAGTTTTGCCCAGGCTGTTTCATTTAGTTTTGAAACTTTTGTCTGTGTGCTTCAGGGACCAACTCATATGCACCCAAAATGGCCTTTTTCACCAGCTCATAATCGCTAGAAACCTCCTCTGAAAGTGAAGCATAAATTTCCTGTGCTCTACCCGTCAATTTGTTCTGCATGGGCGATGCCCAGTTTTCCTTTGGCCAGTTCGTCTGTTTAGCTATCTTCTCAAATGAAATAAGGAATGCTTCAACGTCACTTTCCTTAAACCTTGGGAGGGCTTGTACAAATTTAAACATCTCCCCATTGGGATCTGAACTGGAAATAAGTCCTGCCTCACTTACTGGTGTCTCTTTTTTAACTGCCAGCATTCCAAGCTGAAACTCTTGTCCTTTTTTTTTTCCCTTTCTGTTCTTTTGTGTTCAAGTTTATGTTTGTCCATTTCTAACCTCACAATTTCTAATTGCCTCTGGAGATCGAGTTTTTGCATTTCCATTTCTCTTTCCTTTTCTGCTTCCTCTAGTTCCAATTTTTTTTTTATTTGCAACTGAATTTGAGCCCATTCCAGTGAACCACCCCTTGGAGCATTCGATCTCTTGGGCATTCCTTCCAGTTTTAAATGCTGTGCCATCTCTTTGATTATCTCTGCCTTCCAAGCTTTGGCAGGCAATCCTACTCTTCGTTTACTTGCCAAATCAATTAACCTGCCTTTGGGGATCCTTTATAAGATCGTCAGGGACATCTCTTCCATTTACAGGGAAGTTTTAGCAGTTTCCAGTGCAATCTTAGTTTTGATAAATTAACCTGGGCTTTCCTTTTAGCTTTTATTACTTACTAAATCTACACGCAACTAGTCGTTGTCTCGTGTTCCAAAATATCCTGGACCCGAGCCCCCAAACTTTGTCATGACTCACTGGGGATAGTGAGCTGCAATATCGAGCCCCACTGCTCCCTGAGTCTCGACAAACATGAACAAGTTTGCTCAACCTACCTAATTGTTTAGGTTAACAGAATATGAGCACCAGGTTTGTAAAGTACATAACTGTTTATTGAACAAACTGTCTTTAACCATTGGCAAAATAAAGGAATATGAACAGCTAATTTCTAACTCTATAACCTAAACTCTATCCCTTCTTAAATCCCACACACGAGACACAAAAACATGGATTTCAAGGGTGGGATAAAACAGTTCAATAGCACCAATTCTGGAGTACAGGATTCGATAGGTTGATTTGGATTGATGTCTTCCAAATTCCTTTCAGTTCTTTGTTGGTGACATGAGGTAGTCTCCCAGCATTTTCAGCCTTTAGTTTACTGGCTGAGCACTTGCCTTTCAATGTCTCTAACAGTGATTTTCCCCATTGCCTCTTGACAGGGGTTTTCAGAGAGAGAGAGCCGGTTATCGAGGTATGAGGAGGAAAAGCCAGCTAGCTATTATTGTAGAATTACTGGAATCTTGCACAGACATGAAAGAGAGAGGTTTTAGGTCTTTTTGCTTTCAGGCTAGGAGCTATTCCTGCTGCTCTGCTCTCACAAACCCGGGTCACCTGGTTAGGAACCAATTAAAATGTTGTTACCAGGCAGTTCCCTATTAGACCAGACTCTTCCTCGGCACCATAAAAGTTATGTTATTTACAATAGCCGCTCATAAAGTTCAACTTCAATTAACAAATCTGGAATATAAAGTTAGTCTCAATAATGGTGATCGTGAAACGAACATTGGAGTTCAACAATTTTAGATCTTAAACTCCCTCTTCCATCCCCACCCCCTTTCCATTTCTTCCCCCTCCTTTTTGTTTTTTTCAATAATTTAGATAGATTTTTTTTCCCACCTCTTTCCATTATTTTTAATGTATTCCACCGATCATTTATCTATACCTTTTTTGCCCTTTTAGTTTTATTTCACCCCACCCCCACTAGAGCTATCTGTACCTTGCTTGTCCTTCATCCATTCTTAATTAGCACATTCTTTTAGATAATATCACCACCTTCAACACCTCTTTGTTCTTTTGTCTGTGACAGCTTTTGGTAATCTCCTCCTATCACTGCTTGCTTGTCCCAACAACCACCACCACCCCACCTCCCCCCCCCCCCCCCCCCCCCCCCCCCCCCCCAAGCCCCCGGCAAACCAGCTTATATTTCACCCCTCTCCTATTTTTACTTAGTTCTGTTGAAAGGTCATGAGGACTCGAAACATCAACTGTACTCTTCTTCGCCGATGCTGCCAGAGCTGCTGAGTTTTTCCAGGTATTTTTTATTTTTTGTTTTGGATTTCCGGCATCCGCAGTAATTTGTTTTTATCTCTGTGTTTAATTGACTGCCTGCCACTTCTCTTCAAGATATGCTTACCTTGAAGAAGTTTTGTTCTACTCTCCGTCAGGATTTTCGAATCTCTCTCTTGCCTTGTTCACCTTCATTGCTTTCCATTTCTCTCCTGGTGTTTGACAAGGTGTTTACTAAAACCCGCTTTCACAGCCATATCTCCTTTCACAGTGACTGTCTCCGTCTCTGACTTACCCCACGTGGATTTCAATTGAAGTTCCATCCCTCATGTTTCCAACCCACCCACGATTACAGGTATCCCCGGGACATACAACGTTCCTGGGATTGCTGTTCCCGACGCATCCTGAGATCCACACTCAGTGCCATGCGCCGCCATATGAACACACTCGACCTCTCCCTCCAGCAGCACCGCCGTACCCTTTTTCAAAGCTGCACGTGCCCCCAGTTTCATTTTATCCTTCGGCTCATCCGACGCTTCAACAAGAAACTTTTTCTCTTTCTCTCAAGTGCTGAGGAACGCAAGCTCCAACAACTCATCGACACCAACACCCATCTAGGACCCTCCACCCCTGCCTGTCCCTCCGTCCCCACCCCATCTTCCAATCCCAGCCCCAGCCGGGTATTCACTATACCCCCTGACCTTCCCCTCTCCGATGCTGAACGTTCAGTGCTCAGCAAAGGACTTAGTTTCATACCCTTATGCCCTCATCTCAATGAATTTCGGGCTCGGCACGATGCTGAACTCTTCTTCCACCGTCTTCGTCTCCATGCTCACTTCTTTGGGCAGGAGTCCTCTCCCCGTTCAACGGATCCCTTTACCCACCTCCAATATTCTCCCTCCACCTGGACCCCTCCCTCTGGATTCTTACCTTCTCTTGATCTTTTCATTGAGAACTGTTGGCGTGACATTAGTCGTCTCAATTTTTCTGCTCCTTTCACCCATTCTAACCTGTCTCTCTCTGAACTTACTGCACTCTGTTCTCTCAGGTCCAACCCTGACATTGTCGTCAAACCCGCTGACAAGGGTGGTGCTGTTGTTGTCTGGCGCACTGACCTCTACCCCATGGAGGCTGAGCATCAACTTGCAGACACTTCCTCCTACCTCTCCCTGGACCATGATCCCACCACTGAACATCAAGCCATTGTTTCCAGGACTGTTACTGACCTCATCTCCTCTGGAGAGCTTCCTTCCACAGCTTCCAACCTGATAGTCTCCCAACCTCGGACGGCCCACTTCTACCTCCTACCCAAAATCCACAAACAGGACTGTCCTGGCAGACCGATCGTGTCAGCCTGTTCCTGCCCCACGGAACTCATTTCTCGCTATCTTGATTCCCTTCTCTCTCCCCTTGTCCAGTCCCTTCCCACCTACATCCATGATTCCTCTGACACCTTACGTCACATCAACAATTCCAGTTCCCTGGCCCCAACCACTTCCTCTTCACCATGGACGTCCAATCCCTCTACACCTCCATCCCCCACCGGGATGGTCTGAGGGCCCTTAGCTTCTTGCTCGAACAGAGGCCCGAACAATCCCCATCCACCACTACTCTCCTCCGTCTGGCTGAACTTGATCTCATACTGAACGATTTCTCCTTTAACTCCTCTCACTCCCTCCAAATAAAAGGTGTGGCTATGGGTACCCACATGGGCCCCAGCTATGCCTGTCTCTTTATGGGGTATGTGTAACATTCCTTGTTCCAGTCCTACTCCGGCCCCCTTCCACAACTCTTTCTCCGGTACATCGATGATTACTTCGGTGCTGCTTCATGCTCTCATTGGGACCTGGAAAAATTTATTAATTTTGCTTCCAATCTCCATCGATTTCACATGGTCCATCTCTGACACTTCCCTTCCCTTCCTTGACCTCTCTGTCTCAATTTCTGGTGATAGACTGTCCACCAATATCCATTACAAGCATACTGACTCCCACAGCTACCTCGACTACAGCTCCTCACACCCCGCTTCCTGTAAGGACTCCATCCCATTCTCTCAGTTCCTTCGCCTCCGTCGCATCTGTTCTGATGATGCCACTTTCCAAAACAGTTCCTCTGACATGTCCTCCTTCTTCCTTAACCGAGGTTTTCCACCCATGGTCGTTGACAGGGCCTCAACCGTATCCAGCCCTTCTCCCGCGCATCCGCCCTCACGCCTTCTCCTCCCTTCCAGAAATATGATAGGGTCCCCCTTGTCCTCACTTATTACCCCACCAGCCTCCGCCATTTCCGCCAACTCCAGCATGATGCCACCACCAAACACATCTTCCCTTCACCCCCCCTGGCGGCATTCCGTAGGGATCGTTCCCTCCGGGACACCCTGGTCCACTCCTCCGTCACCCCCTACACCTCAACCCCCTCCTATGGCACCTCCCCATGCGAACGCAAGATATGCAACACCTGCCCCTTCACTTCCTCTCTCCTCACCGTCCAAGGGCCCAAACACTCCTTTCAAGTGAAGCAGCATTTCACTTGCATTTTCTTCAACTTAGTCTACTGCATTCATTGCTCCCAATGCGGTTTCCTCTACGTTGGAGAGACCAAACGCAGATTGGGTGACCGATTTGCAGAACACCTTCGGTCTTTCCGCAAGAATGACCCAGAGCTCCCTGTCGTTTGCCATTTTAACACTCCACCCTGCTCCCTTGCCCACGTGTGTCCTCGGCCTGCTGCATTGTTCCAGTGAAGCTTGATGCAAACTGGAGGAACAGCACTTCATCTTCTGACTAGGCACTTCACAGCCTTCCGGAATGAATATTTGAGTTCAACAATTTTAGATCATGAAATCTCTCCTCCATCCCCACCCCCTTTCCGTTTCTTCCCCCTTCCTTTTTGTTTTTTCCAATAATTTATATAGATTTTTTTCCCACCTATTTCCATTGTTTTTAATGTATTCCACCAATCATTTATCTATACCTCTTATGCCCTTTTAATCTTATTTCACCCCGACCCCACTAGAGCTATTATACCTTGCTTGTCCTGCTATCCATTCTTAATTAGCACATTCTTTTAGATAATATCACCACCTTCAACACCTCTTTGTTCTTTTGTCTGTGACAGCTTTTGGTTATCTCCTCCTATCACTCATTGCTTGTGCCAACAACCACCATCCCCCCACCCTTCGCCCCACCCCACCCCTCCCCTTAAACCAGCTTATATTTCACCCCTCTCCTATTTTTACTTAGTTCTGTTGAAGGGTTATGAGGACTCGAAATGTCAACTGTACTCTTCTCCGCTGATGCTGCCACACCTGCTGAGTTTTTCCAGGTATTTTTTTTGTATTTGTTGTTAAAAACCCATTTTGCTCACTTTACAGAAGGAATTCCATGATCCTTATTTGGTCTGGCCTGGCCCAGGTGTGACTCCAGACCCACAGCAACATGGTTGACTCTTAACTGCCCTCTGAAATGGCCTGGCAAGCCACTCAGTTCAAAAGAAATTAGCAATGGGCAAGAAATGCTCGTTTTACCAGCGAACCCCACATCCCATGAACAAATAAATAAAAATGTGGCTGTCACTGGTTGTTATTTGTTGCCAATCCCTAACTGTCCTTGAGAAAGTGGTGGTGAGCTGTCTTCTTGAACCGCTGCAGTCCAGGAAGAGGAGGTACACCCACACTGGTGTTAGGGAGAGAGTTCCAGAAGTTTGATCCAGTGACAGAAACAATGATTCTCGTTCCAAGTCAGGAAGGCGCCTCCCTTGGATTTCTAGCATCCGCAGTTTTTTGTTTTTCTTACTTAAATTCTGTACTCCAGAGGTTATTAACCTGGAGCTTTTTAATTTAATTCCTAACTCCTCAGTCTTGATATGTTTGAGCACTGAGGCCACCTATCATTCCTGTCACAATGTCTTTCTTTGTCCCATACAATAACCCCATAACCACTGAACTTGTGTCTCCTCTATGTTGGAGACACCAAACACAGACTGGGTGACCGCAAGCCTGACCCAGACCTCCCTATCGCTTGCCATTTCAACACTCCACCCTGCTCTCATGCCCACATGTCCGTCCTTGGCCTGCTACAATGTTCCAGTGAAGCTCAATGCAAAGTGGAGGAACAGCATCTCATCTTCCGACTAGGCACTTTACAGCCTTCCGGACTTAACATTGAGTTCAACAGCTTGAGACCATGAACGCTGTCCTCCATCCCCAGCCCCCTTTTTTCCATAGTCAGTTTTATACTTTTTTATTCTTTTTTTAAAAATATTTTCATTAATTTTTTTGCCCCACTCATTTTCATCATTATTTTTAAAATTTATTTCCATTTTCATTCATTGTTTTATCGCCAGCTTTTAGCCTATTTTCGAAGTTTCTGCCCCCACCCAATCCCCACTAGGGCCATCGGTCAATTTCTAGAGTGCTTACCCTGGTCCGGCCATTATCACATTTTGCTTTCTTAATATCACCATTAGCACCTCCTTTAGTGCATACAACCACCATTAATAACCTTTTGTTTATGACATCTTTTGCCATCTCTCCTTTGCCTCGACCTATCGCTGGCCTTCTATCCAGCTTCAACGGTACCAACCGCTTAATCTGTATATATTTCACATCTCTACCTCCCTTTAGATCTGAAGGAGAGTCATACCGACTCGAAACTTTATCTGTCTCTCTCTCCACAGATGCTGTCAGACCTGCTGAGTTTTTCCAGCATTTTTTGTTTTTGTTTGAACTTTTGACAGACTCGGAACTGTCACAGACCCTACACTCAATCCGCAAAGTGCAAGTTGAATTGCCAGCACTGAGCGCCTCGTGCTCATTTGCAAAAACTCCTAGCAAATCCCAAGAAAAGCTGTGCTCCAAACTGTGCAGGGGCAATTTGCCACACCACTATTCCAGACACTCAGCGTTGTCACCTACCATTTTAACAGCTGCTGAATCATTCAAAGCGTGAATCGGCTCTCACTTACTGATGGTTTGCCTGCAATTATAATTCTTCAATTGGCAGACTGCACAAAGAATTGTTTAATGAATTCGTATAAACAAATTAAAATTTTCAAAGAGAGTCCTGGAGTCATTGACATCCTGCAAGCAAAATTCAATATTTATTTAAACCAATGCACAATTGTAACAACAACTCAAAATGTATGCACAGCAAAAGTGTGCCGATCACTAAATTAACACTAAAGTTAACAAACCATACAACCTTCCAAGTTTTGAAATACTTTTTTTGTAAACAGGCATAATACTGTGCTTTCTTTTGAGATACCATTTAAAAGGCTGACGCTACAACATTACGTTATCCCCATCTTTCTCCCTTCTTCAACTGAAGGTCGTGATTTGGGACAGAGTAGAGTTCCAGATCGGTAACATCTCTGGAAACCCTTACCCAAATAGTGTTATTTCCCTAGTGAATACTGGCTGTCTATTTGTTCACTCATTTACAGCACTTTCAATAGCAATCACTGGATAGCTATAAGAAATGTGCGCCCAGGCTAATTTCCACCCCTTCCCAGCCAGAGACAACTGCAATGCCCTCCAACAACAGGGATAATCGAGCTCAACACAGACTGGGGCCTGAACACTGATGAGCGTCTTGTCTCAGTGCATTTGGCCACTTCATCAGGGAAAGGGGGCAGGAAAGGAAGAGAGATCCTTTTAATTTTTTTGTCCCCATCACCACCTTGCTGAGGTCAAATCATGTTGCACAGCTTCCTGCTCACAATCGTTCAGCTCCTCATTGAACCTTCAGGAGGGCTCTGATTTCTTTTGCAAGCCTTCACGTATAGCCTAATACTTATCACTGCAGTTCTCATTCAATATAAGGGTCAGGACTAAGACCATTTGATGCAAATGAAAAGGAGCTTGCATCTTTATTGTATCCACATCACTGACAAACCGTCTTTTGTTCGTTAAAAAAAGGTGAATATAATTAAACTACAGCTTCCTGGTATTTTTACACAGTGATGAAAATGTCCCGTTGGAGCACCTTTTTATTCAGTCTTCAGATGCCATGAAATGTAGTTACCTGATCACATTCAGATAAGGGTTCTCTGATGGGCTGCTGCTAAGAGCAGTATTGGCTGTGTCTCGCCCCCAGGGAGTTCAGCCACACCACAAGTGCAGGCATCACAGGAGGGGTGAGCAAGGAAGAGGGAAAATTCAGCCTTTAATGTTTTGCAGCACTCCACGTGCCGTTTGGATCAAAAACTAAAGTCTAATTTGCAGCATTAACAAAGTTACTATTTCATTTCTTGTAAGAATTAGGTTTTCTTTTGCTTTTTCTTTTCAGTTTCTTCCTCCTTTTCCTTTTCAATTTCTGCAACAAGGTGTTCAATTTCTTTTGCATCTAGGAGCTGTGGAAAGGAAATATGGCATCCTTAGTTACAACTGAATAACATAAATAGTAGTCACTTTACAATATTATGCAGAGGACTGCACCACCTTCTGTTCCAAAACAGTTTTCGCTGCTGTCGCTGCACTGTCGCTAATACGAGTGATAAACACCAGATTAAGCGATTCAAAATCTAATCCTGCGGCTGCAGACCTTCAATCTTTATTCGGTTCAAATACGACCTGCATGTTTTATAGAATCTTAAACTGGTTATGGCATAGGAGGCCATTCGGCCCATTGTGTCAGTACCAGCTCTCCGCAAGAGCAACTCAACAAGTCCCACTCCCCTCCCCTTTCCCTGTAGCCCCTGCTGATATTTTTTCTTCTTCTTCAGATTATTATGAATTCTCTTTGGAAACTAGGCTGGTTCCGCCACACACTTGGGCAGCGCACTCCAGATCCTAAGCTCATGCTACGTGAAAAGGCTTTTCCTCATGTCTTCAACGCTTCTTGAATCTTTGCTCTCTGGTTCTCGATCCTTCCACCACCGGGAACAGTTTCTCCCCATCGAATTTGTCTAGGCCCCTCGTGATTTTGAATACCTCCGCTCAACCAAGAAAACAGTCTCAGTTTCTCCAATCTATCCACGTGACTGAAGCCCCTCATCCCTTGGGGGGGGGGGGGGGGGGGGGGGGGGGGGGGGGGTCAGTGAAGCGATGGTAACATCACTGGACCAGTAATCCAGAGACCCAGGCTAATCCTCTGGGGGAATGGGTACAAACCCCACAACAGCATTTGGTGGAATTTAAATAAAATTAATTAAAAAAAATCTGGAATTGTGAGTTAGTTCATGGTGACCATGAATCACCGATTCTTATAAAAAAACCTTTTGGTCATTCATGTCCTTTAGGGAAGGAAATCTTCCATCCTTACCTGATCTAGTCCACATGTGATTCCAGACCCGCAGCAATGCGACTGACTTTTAACTGCCCTCCGAAATGGGCCAGCAAGCTATTCAGTTCAAGGGCAATTAGAGATAGGCAACAAATGCTGGCCTTGCCAGCGGTGTCCGCCATTGCAAGAAAGATTAAATTTTTAAAAAATTCTCGTAAATCTTTTCTGCACCCTCTCTCGTGCCTACACATCCTTCCTAAAGTGTGGTGCTCAGAATTTTTTTTTTTAATCATTCACAGGATGTGGGCTTCGCTGGCTGGGCCAGCATTTATTCCCCAACCCTCGTTGCTCTTGAGAAGGTGGTGGTGAGCTGTCTTCTTACACCGCTGCAGTCCATGTGGTGTAGGTACAGCCACAGTGCTGTTAGGAAGGGAGTTCCAAGATTTTGACCCAGCGACAGTGAAGGAACGGCGATATATTTCCAAGTCAGGATGGTGAGTGACTTGGAGGGGACCTTCCAGGTGGTGGTGTTCCCATCTACGTGCTGCCCTTGTCCTTCTAGATGGTAGTGGTTGTGGGTTTGGAAGGTGCTGTTGAAGGAGCCTTGGTAAGTTGCTGCAGTGCATCTTGTAATGGGTACACACTGCTGCTACTGTGCATTGGTGGTGGAGGGAGAGAATGTTTATCGATGGGGTGCCAATCAAGCGGGCTGCTTTGTCCTGGATGGTGTCCAGCTTCTTGAGTGTTGTGGGAGCTGCACTCATCCAGGCAAGTGGAGAGTATTTCATCACACTCCTGACTTGTGCCTTGTAGATGGTGGACAGGCTTTGGGGAGTCAGGTGGTAAGTTACTCATCACAGGATTCTTAGCCTCTGACCTGCTCTTGTAGCCACAGTATTTTTATGGCTAGTCCAGTTCAGTTTCTAGTCAATGATAACCCCCCCAGGATGCTGCTAGTCAGAGATTCAGTGATGGTAATGCCATTGAATGTCATGGGGCGATGGCTATATTCTCTTCTGTTGGAGATGGTCATTGCCTGACACTTGTGTGGTACGTGTGTTACTTGCCATTTGTTGGCCCAAACCTGGATATTGTCCAGGTCTTGCACTTGGACATAGACTGCTTCAGTATCTGAGGAGTCGCAATTGCAATTATCAGCAAACACCCCCATCTCATGCAGTGGTATTCTAGAGCTGAGATGACTGGCCTCCAACAACCACAGTCATTTGCTTTGTGCTAGGTATGACTCCAACGAGTGGAGAGTTTTCCCCCTGATTCCCATTGACACCAGCTTTTCTAGGGCTCCTTGATGCCACACTTGGTCAAATGCTGCCTTGATTTCAAAAGCAGTCACTCTCACCTCACCTCAGGAATTTAGCTCTTTTGTCTTGTTTGAACCAAGACTATATGGAGGTCAGGAGCTGAGTGGCCCTGGCAGAACCCAACCTGGTTGTCAGTGAGCAGGTTATTGCTAAGCAAGTGCCGCTTGATAGCACTGTTGATGACCCCTTCCATTACTTTACTGATTATTGAGAGTAGACTGATGGGGCGGTAATTGGCCGGGTTGGATTTGTCCTGCTTTTTATGTACAGGACACACCTGGGAAATTTTCCACATAGCCAGGTAGATGCCAGTGTTGTAACTGTACTAGAACAGCTTGGCTAGAGGAGTGGCAAGTTCTGGAGCACAAGTCTTCAGTACTATTGCTGGAATATTGTCACGGCCCATAGCCTTTGCAGTATCCAGTGCTTTCAGCCGTTTCTTGATATCGCGTGGAGTGAATCGAATTGGCTGAAGACTGTTATCTGTGATGCTGGGGACCTCCAGAGGAGGCAGAGATGGATCATCCACTCGGCACTTGTGGCTGAAGATTGTAGCAGATGCTTCAGTGTAAACTTTTGCACTGATGTGCTGGGCTCCCCCATCATTGAGGATGGGGATATTTGTGGAGCTTCCTCCTCCAGTGAGTTGTTTAATTGTCCACCACCATTCATGACTGGATATGGCAAGACTGCAGAGTTTAGGTTTCCAAATTATGTTGGTTATGGGACCACTTAGCTCGGTTTATCACTTGCTGTTTATGCTGTTTGGCACTCAAGTAGACCTGTGTTATAGCTTCACCAGGTTGACACCTCATTTTTAGGTATGCCTGGTGCTGCTCCTGGCACTCCCTCCTGCACTCTTCATTGAACCAGGGCTGATCCCCTGGCTTGACAGTAATGGTAGAGTGGGAGATATACCTGGTCATGAGGTTACAAATTGTGTTCGAGTACAATTCTGCTGCTGTTGATGGCCCACAGCACCTCATGGATGCCCAGTCTTGAGTGACTAGATCTGTTTGAAACCTAGCCCATTTAGCACCCAGTGCTAGTTCCACGCAACACAATGGAGGGTTTCCTCAATGTGAAGGCAGGACTTCATCTCCACAATAACTGTGCGGTGGTCACTCCTACTGACACTGTCATGGACAGATGCATCTGCCGCAGGCAGGTTGGTGAGGATGAGTCAAGTATGTTTTTCGCTCTTGTTGGTTCCCTCACCACCTGCCACAGACCCAGTCTAGCAGCTATGCCCTTTATGACTCAGCCAGCTCGGTCAGTAGTGGTGCTACCGAGCCATTCTTGGTGATGGACATTGAAGTCTCCCACCCAGAGTACAATCTGCACCCTTGCTGCCCTCAGTGCTTCCTCCAAGAGATGTTCAACATGGAGAAGCACTGATTCATCAGCTGAGGGAGGGCAGTACATGGTAATCAGCAGGAGGTTTCCTTGCCCATGTTTGACCTGATGCCATGAGACTTCATGGGGTCCGGAATCAATGCTGAGGGCAACTGCCTCCCGAACGTATACCCCGAATGTGCCACCACCTCAGTTGGGTCTGTCCTGCCGATGGGATAGGACATACCCAGGGATTGTGGTGTCTGGCACATTATCTGTAAAGTATGATTCTGCGAGGATGACTATGTCAGGCTGTTGCTTGACTAGCCTGTGAGACAGCTCTCCTAATTTTGGCACTAGCCCCCAGATGTAAGGAGGACTTTGCAGGGTCGACAGGGCTGAGTTTGCCATTGTCGTTTCCGGTGCCTGGGTCGAAGGCGGTTGGTTCATTCCTTTTTTGAGGCTTGCTTTACCTTTTCAGAGGGCATTTAAGAGTCACACGTAAGCCAAATCTCCTTCCCTAAAGGACAATAGTGGACCAGATAGGTTTTTACAACAATCGACAATGCAAGTCTCATGATGACTGTGAAACCAATTTCAGATTTTCTTAAAACTCAAATTCCACCATCTGCCGTGGTGGGATTCGAACCCAGGTCCCCAGAGCGTTAACCTAGGTCTCTGGATTACTAGCCCAGCGACAATGCCACCATGCCATCGCCTCCCTTGTAATATTCCCTTTGAGGCTGAACCAGTATTTTACAAAGGCCCCCTGTAATTTCCTTGTTTTTGTACTCTGTGCCTCCATTCACAAAGCGGGATCCGCTGTGCCTTATTATCCGTTTTCTCAACCTGTCTGTCCGTGTTCCAACTACCTGCGCACACATACCGCCCATCTCTCTGCTCCTGCACCCCCTTGAGAATTGCAACCTTTATCTTACATTGCATCTCCTCATCTTTCCCTCCAAAATCTATCACTTTTTACTTCTCTGCATTAAGTTTCACCTGCCACGTGTCCGCTCATTCCACCAGCCTCTGTCCATGTCCTCAAAGTCTATCACGACCCATATCACAGCTTACAATTCTTCCGAGTCTTCTGTCATCGCAAATTTTGAAATTGGACCCTGCGCAGCCAAATCTGGGTCATTAATACAGATAAAGAAGAGCAGAGACCCCCCCTGGGGACCCCCAGTGCATACCTTCCTCCAGTCCAACAAACAACCGTTCATCGGTATTCTAACGCTTCTCAAGTTAATGGGATGAGATTTGTTACAGATGCATTGCGGTATTCCTTCTGCACAAGTAACCCACAATACCAAGAAGTGTTTTCACTTCGCTGTACAGGATTCTCGGAGCAAGCTCAAGGGGTCGAGTGGCATCTCCCTGCTCCTATTTCCAATGTTCTGTACCACATCCAGGTTTTCCACCTACCTTGAGTGGCTGATTCCTCCTTATTATGGCCAGTTCAATATTTTTCCCGCCAGACTGTACTACCTAAAACAAGAGTAGAAATAATAGGTCATATTCAAAAGCAAACTATTGAGATAAAATGAAGCAAATCATACTTACTTCAATGTAGAAAAACTCTCAGTGCGCTCCAGAATTATAATCAAAAACAGGCCCACCTAAAGAATGAAATATTTGTGGAAACCACCAGAAGTGTGGTCGAAGTGGGTTTCAGCAAGCGTCTAAAAAGGAGGAATTGGAGACGCAGAGGAGCTGAGAGAGGAAATTCCAGAGCTTGGTTAAAATTATGGCTATTGATGATGGTACAAAGGGAGGTACAAACAGAATGAGGGGAACAGTGTGTTTGGGGGGGGGTGTCTGTGTGTTGCATTCTGTAGGGTTGGAAGAGGTTAAAGAGAGGGGACCATGAAGTGACTAGCAGACAGTGTAGGTTAGGGGTGAAGGACAAGCTCCTGGTTGATTAGGACGTGGAGCTTGTGAACAATCAAGTTCAGCCTGAGACTGTGGCCAGGGAAGAGGGGGTACAAGTCATTGGCGAAAATCCAGTGTTAGTGGTGGGAACTGAACACAATGGCACAGTCACATTGTTTAGCTGAAGGAAGTGTTTATTTCTGTGTTTTTAAATACAGAAAAGCATTCCAAACTCTGCAGTCAGGATAACTTGTTAGCTAGATGGTCGTAATTATTTTCCAGTCTCTCTCTTCTCTCCGTTTTCTTTCACTACCCTTAATTTAGTCAAAATCAACTTAGTAAATACGAGGAAACATTCTTTAGACTCCCAACTTTTGCTTGATATTTTCTGCTGGTCAGGGCCCTTACAGAATGATCCAGCACCAAAGGAGGCATTGGGCCCATCCTGTCTGTCCCATCCCCTTGCTCTGGCCTCAGAGCCCTGCAAATTTCTCCTTTTCAGGTAAATTTCCGATTCCCTTTCCCAAAGTTCCTCTTGAACCTACTA
Source organism: Carcharodon carcharias (assembly GCF_017639515.1). Taxonomy (NCBI): domain Eukaryota; kingdom Metazoa; phylum Chordata; class Chondrichthyes; order Lamniformes; family Lamnidae; genus Carcharodon; species Carcharodon carcharias. The sequence goes on from NC_054472.1 coordinate 187,380,071, forward strand.
CCATTCCGGCCGTGCTTTCCAGGTCAAAACAATTGTGGCCCAAATGCTCAGAGCATTCTTGAGAATCGGGTGAAGCCACTAACATTTTAACTGTCCACTTGCACTGATCTAGAATCTGAGAAAACGGTTGGGTGCAGGAAACTTGGATTTTCAAAATGACAAAGGGAAGGACTGTCTGAGGGATGGAAAAGAAAATACAGCAAATTCAGCAAACTGTCCACGTCGTTTAAAGGCCTGTTCCATACCTGCAGCCACTACGCACCACTATTTGAGAGACCCCCCCCCCCAAATATCTCTGAAACTTCAACCCACAACAAACATTTAACAATATCAGCAAACCAGCAGGTCTGGCAATGTTGCAAGTACCGAAGAATGCACAGCACAGAAACCGCCCCCTCACCCTATCCACGATAACTGGGAGCTGACAGCTTAATCGCAACCAGAGCCACTGGCGTACAATGTCAGGAGTAAGACAAATTTCATTTTAATTGCAAGATTTTTTTTTTTTAAATCCCCAGTTTTTAAAAACTGCGTTTCAGTCACTTCACAATTTGGGGCCAATGGTTGGTAGTGACTGAACACAGTCACATTCAGTTTTAATTATGGCATTCTAGGACTTTTACCACTATACATGGAAGATTTTGATGGTCCTGTGCCTTCTTTTTGCAAAGACTGTTAATCAGTCTGATCCTGACAACACTATATTTCACTTACTTCTAGTAAAGCCTTAATTGCCAGCTTGATGGTGTCATTGTCTGTTGCAATCGCTTCGTCAGTGTAGTTCTTTTCCAGGAATTCTCGGACTGTCTTGGCACTGCGACCAATTGCATTTGCCTGTTCAGACAACAATTATATAGTTATGTTCCCACTCCTTCAGCTGCGGGGTGCTCAGGTGGTCTTTTTAGAGGAAAAAAAAAATCACTTTCACATCTCAATTCGCTCCTTATACATGCAAAGGGATAATTTCTACACTCCAAAAAAAAAGGGGGAAGAAATTATTTAGATCATTATGGCCCATCTGAGCTTCAAGAAAACCCCAGGGTTAATGATTTGTAAACTACATAGCAAACTGTTCATACATGAGCAACCGCACTACCATTGATCAGCGGGTTAAACGTGCCACGTTAATGTAGCCGAATGGACAGCGGCCGCATCCCCAAAGATATGTTCTGCGGTGAGCGTGCTATCAGCACAAGACCAACATATCACCCACGCCTACAACACAAGGATGTCTGCGAAAGAGAGATCTGAGGTTGACTGGGAGCCCGTAGGAAGGGAAAAAAACATCAGTCGACATTGGGCCAATTCTATTCATCCGTGCCAACTGCAGAAGGGACAAGTTGGCTTCTCCAGTCACATTAGACGATGTGCAGTCCAGAAGTGGCATGTACCCGGGACCCAGTCGATCGTCTCCAGAGACAGACGGATGACAATAATAATAATAATGTGGCGCTGAAGCAAACGAACCAAGAGTTTTGTAGGTTTAATTCCCAGTCTCTACTGAACATTACAGGCGAAGCAACTTGGGGAGAGTACGTACACTTGTCCGTTAAGAGAAAATAAAATGTCAGGATTCCCACTTGCATTTGTCATTTAAAAGCCCTTTGTTCTGCCCTCAGATGGTGTGTCTGGCTGGGTGGATCCCAATTCATGATAGCCCACTGATATTCACGGGGCTCACATGTAGAAATAGCCATTTAGACAAGGTGCCAGAGGGTCAGCAACAGCTCAGTGGGCAGCACTGTCAACTCTTGTGTCAGCTCATGGGTTCAAGTCCAACCACAGAGACTTGAGCACACGAATCCAGGCTGTCGCTCCACTCCACTCCAGGACCGAGGGAGTGCTACGACGCCAGGGGTGCCAGCTTTTGGACGAGACCTTAAACCGAGGCTCTGTCTGTCCTCTCAGCTTGATGCAAGACATTACGTAGCCATCATACCAAAGAGGAGCAGGGAAGGGGTGGGGGGGATGCTGTTCCCCCTGGTATCTTGGCCGATATTTATCCCTCATACATAGCCACAAAAACAGGTTTCCTGGTCCTTATCGCATTGTTGAAAAAAAGAGACATGTCTAAGATTTTCGTCTTGCATTCATCAGGACACTCGCAAGAATACCAATATAAGGGGGAAAACAACAATTTACATTGTATTTGAAGAGACTGCTGATTGATTGGCAAGTGGTGTTGCCATGGAGAATGCACACCTGATGCTGACTGACAGTTAACTGCCAAGCATTGTTTGAAATTTAAACTAGGCAGCTTGACCTTGATTGGTCAAGGCATTGCCCCGAGGAATGAGTAAGCTAACGGCTGTCACTTATTTTGTTTAGCCGAAACAGGCACAATGCACATACACGTTCTTTCTGTCTGCAAAGAACAGAGCCCTGTGCATTAACACATATAGCTTCCAGTACACGCAATGTGCCACATTGTGAGCCCAACTGACAATCTTAAATTGGTTGTCACCCTAATTCTTAGCACATTGAGGATTATTTACCAAATGTTATCCATTGCAGAATCACATCTAATGTTGGACACTGTGTTTTGAGTTTTGCAAGCCCAGGCAACAGCCCATTGTGAACAGCGGCTGGGACATGCTGTTTGGTGCGAACCTGGAAAGGCAAGGTGTCTCAAAAATGGAGCAACAGGTGAAGCTAGCTGTTTCACGCTGCTACTATGCAGCAGCAACATGAGTGGCATTCACCTATAGCAGGATGCTGCAATCAAGCCAAAAAGACGTTCTGCCTTTCACACAGATGAGTAAAGTGGTATATGAATTTCAGTGTCAGTGTGATGCTAGGTATGCAGGCCATACATCCCAAAGACTGGCGGATTGTACCAAACAGCATGTCCCAGCCCCTGTTAGCAATGGGCAAGGTACAGACCGTACCCAACCCGCCCACGCTTGGAAAACTCAAAACACAGTGTCCAACATTAGATGTGATTCCACGATTGGACAACATTTGCTAATTAATCCTCAGCGTGCTAAGAAATACTCTGACATCCAACTTAAGATTGTCAGTCAGGCTCTCAGTGTGGTGCATTTGTGTGTACTGGAAGCTACGTGTAATTCACAGGGCCATGTTCTTTGCAGACAGATAGAACATGTACACACATTGCGCCTGTTTCAGCTAAACAAGTGACAGTCATTCACTGACTCATTCCTTAGGGCAATGGGCAATGCCTTGACCAATCAGGGTCAAGCTGCCTGGTTTAAATTTCAAAAATGGTTGGCAGTTAACTGTCAGTCACCATCAGTGGTGCATTCTCCATGGCAACGCCACTTGCCAACCAATCAGCACTCTCTTTACACACACAGTATAAATTGTTGTTTTCCCTCGATATTGGTATTCTTGCGAGTGCCACGATGACGGCAAGACGAAAAGCTTAGACATATTGCTTTTCTCAGTGATACTCAAGCATTGCTGTTTGTGGAAATTTGCTGTGTCTAAATTGACATTTGCCTACATTAAAACAGTAACTTCATCTCAGAGGTAATTATATCACTGGAAAGCACTTAGGGTGTCCTGAGTTCATAAAAGGTGCTATAGAAATTAAGTTTTGTTTTTGTTTCATTGCTATATGGGTCACTGTAAGCCAGTACTGTCCACAGCAGAGAAAAGGACAAGGGAAGAAAATGGAGGGAGAAAAAAAATGCGAGAAAGGATTTTATTGTTTACAAAAGAGACAGTAGAAAGAGAAACATTTACCTTCCAAGCTTGATATGTCCCAGATGGATCAGTCTGGTACAAACGTGGCGTGCCATCATAATCAAACCCCACAATCAATGCAGAGATTCCAAAGGGCCTTCGTCCATTGCTTTGTGTGTAGCGCTAAACAAAACATTAAAGTATAAAATTCATCAAACAATTGCATTTGTTAATTCTTTCTCGCTGCATACAAGTGACCAGCAAAACACTAGAGTAACGAGTATTGCTGCTACGACCAGTACAGCGAAATTGACAGGCAAATGCATGTGTTTGAAGTTCGGTGAAAAGGGGCTAACTGAAAAGGAATTTAGCACTGCAGCAAGAGAATAGAATTAATTACATTTTATTTGCTAAAAGCATGTTTTATTCTTTCTGTCACTGGATGTCAGGATCGCTGGCAGCATTTGTTGCCCATCCCTAATTGCCCTTGAACTGAGTGGCTTGCTGGGCCATTTCAGAGGGCGGTTTGAGAGTCAGCCACATTGCTGTGGGTCTGGAATCACATGTAGGCCAGACCAGGTAAGGACAGCAGATTTCCCTCCCTAAAGGACGTTAGTGAACCAGATGGGTTTTTACAACAATCAATCATAGTTGTAATCATTACCACTACTGAGACTAGCTTTCAATTCCAGGTTTTATTAATTATATTTAAATTTCACCAGCTGCCGTGGTGGGAGTTGAACCCATGTCCCCAGAGCATTAGCCTGGGCCTCTGGATTACTAGCCCAGTGATATCATCACCAGGCCACCCACCCCCGGCCCATGTATTGTTGAACATGGTATCTGTCTGCTCTCAAATATTTCCTTCAACCCACCCCTCCTCTTTTGCAAGTAGCAGGCACCAAGGGGAACGAATCACAAACTATTTCATGTCCAAGTTTTACGGGGATGCAGAACTCCGTCAACCATTCGCACAACATATAGGCAAAAATGATGTGCTTGCCAAAATAACATCCACCTCTCACAGTACCAGTTTTAATAAGTTTTCACCAACAGCAGGTCAAGACACCTTATATTTCGCTACTTAATAAACGGGAGGCCCCGCGATCCTGCTCCACCCATCAAGAAGACTGATCCTCTAAGTGGACTCTAATTTCTTGCCCTATCCCCCTATCTCTTGGTTTCCTTAACGTCCAAAAATCTGTCAAACTTAAACACACTCATCAATGGAGTAACCACAATCCTCTGCAGTAGAGAATTCCAAAGATTCACAGCCTTCACAGGACATGGGTGTCGCTGGCTGGGCCAGCGTTTATTGCCCACCCCTAGTTGCCCTTGAGAAGGTGGTGGTGAGCTGCCTTCTTGAACCGCTGAAGTCCATGTGGTGTAATAACACCCACAGTGCTGTTAGGGAGGGAGTTCCAGGATTTTGACCCAGTGACAGTGAATTTTGATTGAACGCCATCTTAAGTGGTCCACCCCTATCCTGAGACTCCAGCCCCTAGTTTAAGACTACCCAGTCAGGGGAAGGCGGTGGCATAGTGGTATTGTCACTGGTCTAGTATTCCAGAGACCCAGGGTAATGCTCCGGGGGGCCCGGCAAGTGGTGAAATTTGAATAAATCTGGACCACGAAACCATTGCTGATATTTGTAAAAACCCATCTGGTTCTCTAATGGAAGGAAATCTGGCCTACATGTGACCACAGGAATGTTGTTCACTCTTAAAAATGCCCTTTGAACAAGGGCAATAAATGTTGGCCTAGCTAGCGACACCTACATCCCATGAATGAATTAAAAGAAAAAAGAGACTTTCCACCTAACGTGTCAATGATATGAATTTTATATTTTTCAAATCCAGAGAATCCACTCAGTCTTCAGAGGACAATCAATCTGGTGAATACCCTTTGCACCCCCTCTAAGGCAAGGATATTTTTAGACCATACTGTACACATAGATCACCAGGGGTGATCTCAAGAAAGCCCTACATAATCGCAACAAGACTTCCTTACTCTTGAGCTCCAACCATTTACAATCAAGGCAACATACCATTTGCTTTCTTAATAGCTTGCCAGAACTGCAATTCCAGTAAAAGAACATCCAGGTCCCTCTGCATACCAACGTTATTTCTTTTCCTCGTACCAAAGTGAATAATTTTACACTTCCCCACATTAAACTCCATCTGCCACCTTCTTAGCTGATTACCTCACCTGTTAATACTCCTTTGCAACCCTCTACATCCTCCTCACAGCTGACTTTCCCATCTAGCTTTGCATCAGCAGCAAACTTAATTACATTACACTCAGTCCCACCATCTAAGTCACTGATACAGTTTGTAAACAGTTATGGTCCAAGTGGTAAAAGCAAAAAACTGCGGATGCTGGAAATCCAAAACAAAAACAAAAATACCTGGAAAAACCCACCAAGTCTGGCAGCATCAGCGAAAAGGAACACAGTTAACGTTGAGTCTGAACGACCCTTCAGCATTTCTGTTGAAGGGTCATTCGGACTCGAAACGTTAACTGTGTTCCTCTTTGCAGATGCTGCCAGGCTTGATGGTCCAAGTGGTGATCCTCCGAGGCACTCCAGTAGTCACACCCTGCCATCCCAAAAATAAATGACCTGTTTATTCCGACTGTTTTTTGCCCTTTAACCAATCCTCAATCTATGCTAACTTAATATCCCCAATCCCTTGAGCCCTAATCTTGAGTAGCAAAGGAGGAGACAGTGGCGAGTTGGTAATGTCACTGGACTTGTAACTTAGAGGATAAAAGCAAAATACTGCGGATGCTGGAAATCTGAAAACAAGAAAATGCTGGAAAAACTCAGCAGGTATGGCAGCATTTGTGGAGAGAGAAACTGAGTTAACGTTTCGAGTCCTAATGACTCTTCTTCAAGCTAAAGAGAAGTAGAAATGAGATGGATTTTACACTGGTGAAGAGAGGGGGGAGCAAAACAGAAGGTCAGGGATAGGTGGGAGATCAGGTGAGATTAACAAAGATGTCATGGACACAAGATAAAGGGAGTGTTAATAGTCGTGTTAATGACTAAAGAATGTGCTGATAGTGGCATAAAGCTACGAGCAGAATGTTTCAATAGCAGAACAAGGTAGAAACGAGTGACAGATGACCCTGTGGGGTGCAGGGGTGAAAAAGGATGAAAAAATATATAGACTGAAATAAAAAAAATGAATAAATAAATTTAAAAATGGATGAAAAAAGGGGTAAAAATGGAGGAGAGTGTTCATGGCCTGAAGTTGTTGAACTCAATGTTAAATCCTGAAGACTAAAAGTGCCTAATCAGAAGATGAGGTGTTATTCCTCCAGTTAACGTTGGGCATCACTGAAACACTGCAGCAGGCCAAGGATGGACATGTGGGCATGAGAGAAGGATGGTGTGTTGAAATGGCAAAGCAGTCACCCAGTCTGCATTTAGTCTCCCCAATGTAGAGGAGATTGCATTGGGAGCAGCGAATACAGTAGGCCAAATTAAAGGTGCAAGTGAAGCACTGCTTGACCTGAAAGGAGTGTTTCGGGCCTTGGATGGTGAGAAGGGAGGTGGTCAAGGGGCAGGCGTTGCATCTTCTGCATTTGCATGGGAAAGTGCCATGGGAAGGGGATGATGAGTTGGGAAGAGTAGGTCTGGGTGTCACCGAGGTAACGGTCCTTATGGAATGCATGACAGGAGTGATGAGGGGAAGATGTGATTAGTGGCAGCATCATGCTGGAGTTGGCGGAAATGGCGGAGGATGGTCCTTTGAATGCGGAGGCTGGTGGGGTGAAAAGTGAGGACAAGGAGGACCCTATCATGGCTCTGGGAGGGAGGGGAAGGGGTGAGGGCAGTGGTGTGGGAGATGTGTCAGACACAGTTGGGGGCGTTGCCAACCACAGTCGGGGGACGGGGGACGGGGAACGACCCTCGGTTAAGGAAAGAGAAAGACATGTCAGAAGAAGTAATCTAGAGGCCCAGGCTAATTAACAAAATGTGCAATGAAATGCTAGTCTCAGTAATGGTGCCATGAGAGCCATCATTGATTGTTGTAAATACACATCTGGTTCACTAATGTCCTTTAGGGAAGGAAATCTGCCATCCTTAACTGGTCTGGCCTAGATGTGACTCCAGACCCACAGCAATGTGCTGGACTCTGACCTGCACTCTGAAATGGTCCAGGAATACACTCAATTCAAGCGCAATTAGGGATGGGGCTTGGTCTTGATGGCCACATTCAAGGAATGAAAATAAGCAACCTCTTGTATGGTACTTTATTGTATAGTCCTCTTCTACATTCACCAGTTTCCCTTTCTCTATCCTGCTACTTACACCTTCAAACGAAAACTTTAGTAGGTTTGTCAAACACAATTTCCCTTTCGTAAAACGGCGTTGACTATACCGAATCATCCTGCAATTTTCCATCAGCTCCAATTTCCTTTACTGCAGTATCAAAAGCTTCCAGAAAATCGGGTTGAAATTAACCTTCTACAGGATCGCTAAGTGGGCGGTAGTGAATCACTACATGGTTGATATCGCACTGTACTGAAGGTCAGTTTCACCCACCCCTCCCCGCCAAGCTCCATGTCTATTAATTTCCTTTTATCCACTAATTGCTCTCGCTGAAATCCTATTGACCCTCGGACATGACTTCCAGTCAGAAAGTGTGCAAGATTATGACAGGTTTGGATCAGATAGAATAGGAAGAAATGATCCCATTAGCTGACGGTACAAGGACTAGAGGACACAGGTTTCAGGTTTTGGGCAAGAGAGGCAGAGGGAAATGCGAGGAAGATCCTTTTTTTAAGTAATGAGTGATAACGTCCTGCAACTCGTCACCTCCAAGGGTGGTAGAAGTGGAGACAATCAATGGTTTCAGAAGGAAGCTGGATGGACACTTGAGGGAAATGAACTTGCAGGGCTATGGGGATAGAGCAGGGGGAAGGCGGGCTGACTGGGTCAATCTACACAGAGCTGGCATGGACTCAATGGGCAGAATGGTCCTTCTGTGCCATAATGACTCTAAAGTTATGCTGACTCCCTACATTGGTCTACATCTTTCTGGATGCTTCATTATTTCATCTTTCAGGGTTTTCCCCAGTGCAAAAGACGTCAGGTTCACTGGGTTATCAAGAGTTATATTTATGACCTGTTGCAAGTTTAGATTGAGTTTTACTTCTCTGGCAGGCAGGGAGGAAAGATGATGCGCGTTTACCTGCTTCAAAGTCGCAATGAAACGCGTGATGTACTCAACAGTCACCGGATCTTCCACAGTAAGTTTATGACTTTGACACTCCACTCGGGCTCGATTAATCACTATCCTAGCATCAGCAGTTAGACCTGAAATTAAAAGCAGAATTAATCAGTCAAGCAATTTTCCCGGCTGTGTGGCGATTTTAACTGTTATTTGGCAGCTCATGCACAGAGACATCACGAGCAATAAAAGTTCCACATATCAGAGTGAATTCAAATTGGTTCAGGTATTGCCATCAAAAACATTTAATCACATCAGGAAATGAAGGATTTATAGATTTGGACCAAGCAAGTAGAAATTCCAAAGTTATACTCTCTGAATTCAGTGAGTTGCACCTAACAAACATGTTTTGAATGCCAGCATTTCAGTCTACCTTATGATTACTTTTAAATATAAAGTCCAGACAAATCAGGGAGTCTTATTAGTGAATTTACATATCATACAATAAACGCTGCTTCAAAGGTGTTGCACATCTCCATGCTGCAGTTGGACAGTTGTGAGATGCTCTGTTTTGCCAAATGTGACCTTGTTTGCGATAATTTTTTAAACTGTGCATTTTGAATAATATACAAAAGATAGTCTGCACATATTAATCCACAACAGTGCAAGGGAAATATTAATCATTTATAAAATTAACTGTTGTATAACTACACAAGTAACACCACTGTAAATGTAAAGTGTGTTACCAGGCTGGAAGGTACTGCAAAAAAAAAATTAATGAAATCGTATATTCATAATAAACATTGTTTTTTTATATATAAGTCACATGAAGAGACTGAGCACTTGCATAGGATGGAAAAAGCAGACGGGTCCATATAATCACATTCTCAACATCTTTTAGATTCATTATTTCTGTCGAGCTAATAATTGAACAAGAAAAGTATGATTTAGCTTGGCAATGTCCTGAGCAGATCACACGCTGTTAAATAATATTTTTCAGATTAAACAAGTACACATGGGTAAAAACAAAAAACTGCGGATGATGGAAATCCAAAACAAAAACAGAAATATCTGGAAAAACTCAGCAGGTCTGGCAGCATCGGCCTAGAAGAACAAAGTTGACGTTTCGAGTCCTCATGACCCTTCAACATAACTAAGTAAAAATAGGAGAGGGGTGAAATATTAGCTGGTTTAAGGTGATGGTGGGGGGAGGTGGTGGTGGTGTGTGGGAGGAAGAGAAGTGGTGAGGGGGGTGGTTGTAGGGACAAGCAAGCAGTGATAGGAGCAGATAATCAAAAGATGTCACAGACAAAAGAACAAAGAGGTATTGAAGGTGGTGACATTATCTAAAAGAATGTGCTAATTAAGAATGGATGGCAGGACATGCAAGGTACAGATAGCTCTAGTGTACACATGGGTGCTGGGTAGCTGCTGACTTATTCACATCGGCACTTTGTATGCAGGCATTATAACTAATCATTTCATAACAATCGGTGTGTTTTTTTTTGTCCATTTAACATGATAGGTTTCTTTCAGGTTTGATTTTTAGTGGGTTGGTGGAGGTGCAGGGTGGGGGGAGAGGGGCGGTGGTGAAAGAGAAATAGTGAGAAAAAATTTGAATGGAACATGTCAGGTAAATTTGGAGAAAATCAACAAAAGGAAAAGCTCCCACACTGATTGTGCATCCTGACCTTTAGATTACTAACGAAACAACTTCTGTTTGCAACCATTACTTTTCTGTGGCTCCCGGCTGCTTCAGGGTTTCTGGGTGAAATGGGGGGAGGTGACAATCTCAGATCGTGGCATTGCAAGGCCCAGCAGTGAGCTGGGGCCCTGTCTTTTCTGGGAGGTCCAGGGAAAAATATTCCTGCTCCTCCAGGGTCAAGCAAAATAAAACCTAAAAGGGAACGGAAGAATATGGGGATGGAATGGGAAAATGGAGATGAGATAAAAGGTCAGTCATGATCATACTGAATAGTGGAGCAGGCTCGAGGGGCTATTCCTATTTCTCATGCTCCTTCCTCAGCCATTTTCCCTTAGAAAGATCGCAAGTTAGCCAGCTGCGCCCTCACCTTTAAAGAGGCAGAATGCACTTGGTGCAGGATCAACCCATTTATGCTCAGCAAGCCTCCCTTGACAGCACCTTCCAAACCCACGAGCTCTACCACCTAGAAGGACAAGGGCAGCAGACACATGGGAACACCACCACCTGCAAGTTCCCCTTCAAGTCACCCACCATCTTGACTTGGAAATATTTCGCCGTTCCTTCACCGCTGCTGGGTCAAAATCCTGGAACTCCCTCCTTAACAGCTCTGTGGGTGTACCTACACCACAGGGACTGCAATGATTCAAGAAGGCAGCTCACCACTACTGTCTCAGGGACAACTAGGGATGTGCAAAAAATGCTGGCCTAGCCAGCATTACCCAAACGCTGTGAAATAAAAAAAAACTGAAAAATATTGCAATGGGGGGTGCTGTAACAGGTGTGGGACAAAACCCTGTTGGCTTGTTGAAGCCACCCGCTTGTTTCATGCAAGCAGGTTCTTCCTCCATTCCCAGGGTTGCCTGAAAATTGCGTCCCACCCAGTTTCAAATACTGTCTGCCTCTTTTCTCAGGCAATAATCGAGCATTCATCTGTTGAAACTTGACCCCCAGAGGCAAACTTCACTTCAATCTTAGGTTTCTCATGGAAACCGTCGTGAATCTTTGGAATTCTCTTCCCCAGAGAGTTGTCGATGCTCAGAGTACATTCAGGGCTGAGAGAGACAATTTTTTAGTCTCTCAGAGAATCAAAAGGAATGGGGAGTGGGTGGGAAAGTGGAGTAAAAGCAGAAGATCAGCCATGATCTTACTGAATGGCAGAACAGACTCGAGGGGCTATTGGGTTTACTCCTGCCCCTATTTCTTATGCAGAATCCAAGGTTATTGTTATGCAACAAATTTCACTTTCCACAATGATGCTGATAGTAAAAATAAAAGGTGGCTATGCCAAGAGTACAGTTTTTGATCTTGAGTAATAAAGCAACGTTTTCTGCAAGCAAGTACATAAACTGGAGGAGTGGGTTATACAGCCCAGCTTACCCTGGCCCATGAGGGACAGTAGTTGGCCCATGCAACATTGCAGTAATTCCTCACGCGAGTGTCTTTGGCCCAACTACATTCCACTTGCTCCGTCAATTACCCTTCCACCATCAAAAGGTCACGATCACAGACAATTGCAAAGTGTTAAGTCATGTTTACAAACTGCGTGATAATGAAGCAGCTGGGAGGTACAACAGTATGCTAAAGGTGCTAGATAAATGCAAGTTGGTGGATTGGTAACCGAGAAACCTGGACCAATAACCCAGGGAATCCAATTGCAGACTGCACTTTGGTAATTGAGAATTTGATTTTGGTTTAAAACAAAATCCGGAAACATAGAGCTGACACCAGTAAAAGGGACCACGAAGCTGTCAGATTGTCATTAATACCCAACTGATTGACAGAAGTCCTTTAGGGAAGGAAACCTGCTCAGCTTACCCGATTTGGTTTATGTGCGACTCCAGTCCAACACTGTGGTCATAACTGCTCTCTGACATGGCCCAGCAAGCCACTCGATTGTATTACACTGCTACAAAGAACAAGAATGCAGTTCATGAAGGCAGCCCACTAACATCATCTCAGGGCAACTACAGGTGGGCAATAAAAGCCAGCCTTGCCAGCAAAGTTCAGGCCAATAACTTTTTTGCCACCTAAATGCATGGGTTTTAATAATAATAGCCTTAAACAAGACGCTCCAGTCAGCTCACCTTTCCCAAGTCCCCCACAATCAACACCTGCAGGATTACTATTGACCGAAAGCTTAATCAGTCCATGGTTACAAATGCATGGCAGAGGCAGGGTATTTAGAGGCAAGTGGTTCACTTGCCAACACCTCAAAGCCCCTCCACCATCTACAATGCTCAATGTACGGAACACTCAACACTCACCTGGATCGGTGCAACTGTGACAATATTCATGAGGCTCTGTGCTGTCTAGGACACAGCAGTTCACTTAGAGAGTGTCCCTGCCACTGGACTCAATATTCACTCCCTTCATCAGCAAGTATGCATGATCTACAGGAATCACTGCAACTCACTCAGCTTATCTCTCCAACACCTCTTCCCCTCTGCAACCTCTACCACGAAGGTGGACGAAAGCAGAAATGTTGTGGAAAAACTGCTCAAGCCACACACCATCCTGCCTTGAACATTTATCACCATTGAGTTTACTGCTGCCGCCGATTCCATTAATTAACGTGGAGTTAAAATTAAACTCAAGTCCACTGTTGTCAGTGTCTGTTTTGGTCACTACATGAGGGCAACACATTGGTCGGTTTTCATTCCATCAGGCACCACCCCAAGTGTTTTGTGGCTTCCTCAGAATGCTCATCAACAGGCTAGGTTTTCAAATTGCCATCCATTGTGGATGCAACTCCCACCTCTCCCTGGGAAAAGAGCAGATGAACAACCAGCTCTGGAGAATCGGCACAATCGCCATGTTCTGATTGAGTGAGAGCAGAGCTGAGCTGAGCTTCTTGGCTTTCTTTATGTCTGTCATCAAGATTCTTCTGGAACATGATCCACTTGTACCCTCCACCTAACTGCTGCTGCTGCTGAAATTTTTCCACAGCTTCCAGTGCATTGAGCACCAATTCGAATGTGAGTTATTTTTCTGGTAAAATGAAGATACAAGACACCTAAAGACAACAATTACAGTTGTCATCACCAGGCGAGTCAAGCTCGAGGCTTTCACAGAATCACAGCCAAAAACGATTTACTAATGAATATTTCTTTGGCATAGTCTGCACTTTTTAGCTAGAAATGCAAAATGATCACAGGCAATTAGTTTGTACTGAAAAGCAGAAGGAGGAAATCTCACAGCGTACCTGCAAATGCCATGCAGACATGGTCATCAAGTGCACAGATTTTTCTCACTGTTCGTTCCTCCTGAAGTTTTGCGACAGACTTTTTCTCCACACCGAGGACAACTATGTCTTTACCTCGAATCCCAACCTTAAAAAAAAAAATTTGTAACATGAAGTAAAAGCAAACGAGTAAATACAGGATGTGAAGATCAACATAAAGTAAGTAACTGAAGGGAAAATATTTACAGGGCTACACGAAGGAGTGGGGGAGGAAGTGGGGCTAATTACAGGGCTACAGGAAGAGTGGGGGGAAGGGGGGAAGAGAGACGGCTAGTGGAATTAATTGGATATAATTTCACCAAAGAGCTGGCGCAGGCATGATGGGAAGAATGGCCTCCTTCTGTGCTCTATGGTTGGACTAACTTGGGTCTTGGGTCAACTTTATTCACTCATTCAAGGAACGAAGGTATAACTGCCAAGGCCAACATTTGTTACCCATCCCCAACTGCACATATAACTTGACATATAACTGAGAGGCTTCCTGGGCCATTTCAGAGGGCAAGTAAGAGTCACCAACATTGCTGTGGGTCTGAAGTCACATGTATGCCAGTAAGGACTGCAGGTTTCCGTCCCTAAAGGGCATTAATGAACCAAATGGGGTTTTTCCTAACAATCTAGTGGTTTCAAAGTCACCATTATGGATAATAACTGTTGTCCTTATAAACTTGGAAAATTCAAGATTTATTTAATTAATTGAACCTAAACTCCCTAACTGCGGTAGTGGGATTGAAACTCGTGTTTCTGGATCATTACTCCAATGACATAACCACTCTGTACTGAGTTTACAAAAACCAGCAACATGGCAAACATCCATCACTGTCTGCTTTTATTAACAATTTTGCTAATGCTCAGTCAGAGGATGAGAGGGGATCTCATATAAAATTCTGACAGGAATAGACAGACTGGATGCAGGGATGATGTTTCCTGTGGCTGGGGCGGGGGGGGGGGGGGGGGGGGGGGGTGGGGTGGTTTAGAACAAGGGGTCAGAGTGTCAGGATATGGTGTAGGCCATTTAGGGGCTGAGATGAGGAGGAACTTCTTTACTCAGAGGGTGGTGAACCTGTGGAATTTTCTACCACAGGGGGCCAAGTCACTGAATATATTTGAGGAGGAAATAGATAGAATTCTAGACTCTAAAGGTATCAAGGGGTGTGGGGAGAGAGCAGGATTATGGTGTTGAGAGAGGGTCAGCCATGATCATATTGATTGGTGGAGCAGGCTTGAAGGGCCGAATGGCCTACTCCTGTTCCTATTTTCTACGTTTATAAGGTCAACAGTTATTATCCATAAAATACACAATGTGTTATTTGCTGCTGATGGGATCCTGTCTCCTCTTTTCAGACCCAAAAGTCTAATTAAGTAAACAAACCCTCAAGTAGTTCAGTGTTGAACTTGTGGTTTGGTCAGGGAACTACGGAAATGTCATTCTGCTTGGAATTTTCAGACACAACACTGAGTCTTAAAATGGATTTGAATCCGTAAAAATAGGATCTCATTTACCCTTCCAGGAGCTGCATTTTTAATATGTTACTAGGGATTGGCTGGTGGCACTTATAATGCTCAAAGGATGACCAAGAACACTACACCACAAGAAACACAAGGCTCTAGTTTGCTGCTGCAGCATACTAGGTGTGCTAGTTTGACATTGCAAACTCAAAAAAAAAACATACATTTATATACTACATCTGAGGGCATCCAGAAACACCTGGCAGCCAATGAGCCACTTTTGAAGTGTCACCAACTTTGGTAATGTACAAAACGAAGCAACCAATTTGCGCACAGCAAGCTCCCACAAACAGCGATGTGATAATGGCCAGCTAACCTGCTTTTGTTTTGAATGACGTGACTGAGGGATAAATATCGGCCAGGGCATCGGGGTCCTTCTTCAAAACAGTGTCACGACATCGTTACATTTGCCCGAGAACAGACAGCAGTTCAACGGCACCTTGAACAGCGCCTGCACTCCCTCAGTTTTGGAACTGGGATGCCATCGTTGATTTTTGTGCCCAAGCCCTGGAATGGGACTTGAACCCAGAATCTTGCAAACTCAGGAGGTGAGGGGGCTGCCAACTGAGCCACAACCAACATAGCAACGTTGGTGTAAAAGCAAAACACTGCAGTTATCAATTGCAACTGTGACTACAATTACAGAAGTAAATGCAGGTCTGTCCTTCTATTTTTGACAGAAGGGTCAGGAACCAGAGGGCAGATTTAAGATAATTGGTAAAAGAACCATGGGGATGGGGGTGGAGGTGGGAGATAAGGTGGATTGTTTCTCGCGTGGCAAGTGATGACAATTTGGAATGCGCTGCCTGACAGGGTGGTGGAGGCTGATTCAATAATAACTTCCAAATGGGACAATTATCGGAAGGGAGAACATTTTCAGGGCAGCAGGGAAAGAGCAAGGGAGTGGGATTAATTGGACAGCACTTTCAAAGAGCAAAATGTTGGTGTGGAGGGAGGCGTGCAAGTGAGCAGGCAGGTGCAGCAAGCAATCAGGAAGGCAAGTGGGATGTTGGCCTTTATTGAAAGGGGAGCGGAGTGCAAGAATAAAGAAGTCTCGCTACAATTGTACAGGGGTTTGTTGGGGTATCTGCAGCGGTGCGTACAGCTTTCGTCTCCATATTTAAGAATATACTCCATCCAAGGTGGTGAAGCGAAGGTTCGCTGGATCAGTCACTGGAATGAGAGGCCGAATAAAATGGTCTTATTTCTTTCTGGAGTTTAGGAGAATGAGAGGCCATCTGATTGAAGCCTAAAAGGTTGGGAAGGGGCTGGAGAGGGTGGACACAGAGTTTGTCCTCGCTGGTCAGGGGACATGGAAACACAGTCCCATGGTAAGGGGCCGGTCGCTTAGGGCTGAGACCAGGAGAAATTTCCTCACCCAGAGGGTGGTGAATCTTTGGATTCTCTGCCCCAGAGGGTTGTGGAGGCTCCATTATTCAGTGTGTTTACGGCGGGCTTCAAGGGGCGCTCACGGCCGGCTTCAAGGGGCGCTCACGGCCGGCTTCAAGGGGCGCTCACGGCCGGCTTCAAGGGGCGCTCACGGCAGGCTTCAAGGCGCGCTCACGGCAGGCTTCAAGGCGCGCTCACGGCAGGCTTCAAGGCGCGCTCACGGCAGGCTTCAAGGCGCGCTCACGGCAGGCTTCAAGGCGCGCTCACGGCAGGCTTCAAGGCGCGCTCACGGCAGGCTTCAAGGCGCTCTCACGGCAGGCTTCAAGGCGCGCTCACGGCCGGGTTTAAGGCGCGGTTACGGCAGGGTTTAAGGGGCGTCTACGGCGGGGCTTAAGGGGCGTCTACGGCGGGGCTTAAGGGGCGTCTACGGCGGGGCTGAAGGCGCGTTTACGGCGGGGCTGAAGGCGCGTTTACGGCGGGGCTGAAGGCGCGTTTACGGCGGGGCTGAAGGCGCGTTTATGGCGGGGTTTAAGGGGCGTCTATGGCAGGGATAAGGCGCGTTTACGACGGGGTTTAAGGGGCGTTTACGGCGGGGTTTAAGGGGCGTTTACGGCAGAGTTTAAGGCACGTTTACAACGGGGTTTACGGCATGTTTACGATGGGGTTTAAGGGGTGTTTACGGCGGAGTTTAAGGCGCGTTTACAACGGGGTGTACGGCGTGTTTACGATGGGGTTTAAGGGGTGTTTACGATGGGGTTTAAGGGGTGTTTACGGTGGATTTAAGGCGCGTTTACGGCGGAGTTTAAGGCGCGTTTACAACGGGGTTTACGACGGGGTTTAAGGGGTGTTTACGGCGGGGTTTAAGGCGCGTTTACGGCGGAGTTTAAGGCGCGTTTACAACGGGGTTTACGACGGGGTTTAAGGGGTGCTTACGAACGGGTTTTGGTCTCTCGGAGATGGGGGGGGGGGGGGGTCGGGCGGAATCCTGGGGTTGTAGCCCGAGTTCAGCCCTGATCCCGCCGACTGGCGGAGCCGGGAGTCCCGCCCCCCCGGTACTTACGGCGGTGGAGCCTTTCTTCACCGCTTCTTGCGCGTACTCCACTTGGAAGAGGTGTCCGTCCGGCGAGAAAACGGTAATGGCTCGGTCATACCTGGCCGCCATCGTTTCAGGGCCTGTCGCCGGGGCCGCCGCTCCTCCTCCTCCCGCCCCCTCCGCGCGTCAACCGGCTCGGCCCTCAAACGCGCAGAACCCCATCACGCCGCCAACGCGCACGCGCAGATTCAACCACATTGTCACTGCGCACGGGCGAACTCCACCAGTCGCCCACGACGCACGCGTCGATCTCGTTCGGCACCGCGCACGCGTCAACTGTGGGCGCTCGTGCGTCACCTGAAGGCGCTCATGCGCATGCGCCCGTTTTTTTTCCCTATGAGGCGTTAGGCAACGCGTCGGGTTTCACCAATTCCATCCTGGATTTGGGGAGAAACATCTAATTTCATTGTTTAGTATCAGCGAAAAACAACAATTAAAAAGCCTACTACTAAGCAGTTTCAATTTAATTTTAAAGATATCCTTTAAACTTTCGCTTGCTGCTCTTGAAGCTTGCCCTGGAATAGTTTTTAAATCCCTTCCTTTTTGGAAACTAACCCGTTACATTGGTTTGCGCTGGTCTGGCGAGGAGGGGAGGGGTTAGGGCTTAAAGTTGGAAGGAACCATATCTCAGAGAGAGGGGGGGGTGTTTGATAAACTCCGGGTTCACAAATACAGGACAGTTTGGCGCCTTCTACTGCCATTCCTCTCATCTCGGAGGAAAAATGATTAACTTACTGTTCCAGCACACAAACATCAGCCCAGCTAACTTCACTATGGAGCCTATATCAGGGGAAACCCCCCCCCTCCTCCTCCTCCTCCTTTTCCTCCTCTGACCTGCACCAGGTTCGCTGCGAGGGAATGAGCCATTGTCTGGGTTACCCGGGGGGGGGGGATCTGAGTTCAACCCAGCAGACATGGGGGCTTGGAATGGTTAACTTCATGGATCAGTAAAACACACAGGGGGGCACATCAATGGCACACGTTAATATTTCACCCCATTCCAACTCTCACTCGCTGCTTTACCTTCTGCAGCGATTGTTTGCAGTGGCACCACCTCCATCCCCAGCTGTAGTCTGGCTTTGGTGTAACTGGCTGGAGTTTCAGAGGGAACTCTTCATTCATTGATGGGGAGATTCTCAGCTCAGTGTTAAATCAGAAATTGCATCCAAATACAGCACTGCCTCCCCTAGTTACTAAAATGCAATGGGTCAGAACAATGCGTGCACTTCAATCCCTCTTTGTCTTTTTATAAAGCTGCTGACAACTCTTTGCTGCAGCCTTGTTTGCATTTTCTAACCCCCTCCCCCCTCCCTTTCATTATATATTTTTTTGTGCTGGGGCGGTTGGGAACTCTGCCATTTCCCCTTCCCTTTTCCCTTTCCACAGTCGCTCCAACAGAGTTTGGCAGGGAATCCAGTTTCTCTTAATTCCCCTTTCCAACCCCACCATCATCTCTCATTTAAAAAAAAATAAGCATTGCCTGTATCCAAAAGGAGGAGTTGATACAGTATCTGCTGCTACATTTTTTTTTGTTGTGTGTGTGGAGGAGGAAGAAGAAGAGGGGAGGGGGATAAATAAAAGAGGGGGGAAATATCCCCCCCCCCCCCCACATACACAGAATCAGAGAGAGAGAGCACGATGTCGGTTGCATTTGCTACTCCCCGACAGCGCGGGAAAGGTGAAATTACACCTGCCGCCATTCAGAAGGTAAAGTAGCGAGTTTTGGAACGTTGCGACAGTGTATCCGCTCAGATTGTTACATTGTAGCGGGAACTCGACACTGCTCACTTCACACACACACAGAGAGAGAGGGGCCTGAGCATTGAGTCTTTGTGTCTTCCTACTGGCTTCTAGTTCACAATATTAATCTTCAGCAGAAGCAGAAATCATCGTTTCCTCTTTCTATATGCGGATATATTTTTTAAAAATATGTAATAACCCTCGGATTCCTTTGCACTCAAGCCATCTGCAAATATAAAAAGTCAGTGAGCGAGAGAGAGAGAGAGAGGAGGGGGGATTTTTTTTTGCTACAGCGGCCATGATGATGAAGGTCTTTCTTTGAGCTGTTTGGAGAACATTTTTTCTCTCTCTCTCTCAATGCTTCTTGAAGCTTTTACAGCCTCTCTCAAACTCCAACCTTCTCTGCTAGTTAAAACTTACAGTGAACGAATGAATAGAACAGAAGTAATGGTTCATCTCCCGGCAATAGAACTCGGTTTGCCCTCAACTTTTAACTTAATCCGTCCCCAGTTTTAGCTTTTGCAATGGCTTGGGTTTCCTTTTTTTAAAACCTACCCGGGGGTGGGGGGAAGAACAACTTTTTGCTAAGTTGATGGCGTGGATTTTGTTTTCAACCGTTTTGAGTTGATGTTTTATGTAGCCTTCGATGAGTATCGAGCAAGGTCTTTCTTTTTTTGGAGTTCTTGAGATGCCCCATGGAGTTTTCCACTTCTGCCTGATCCCACTTTTTACTGGTTTTCTCTTTTTTTTTAAGCGCTCGTTAATGTGTCGGGAAATTCCCAGTCATGTGGAGAGCAATGACTTCATGTCGGTTTTTTTTAATCAGTTTTAGTTTCAAAACGTTAACCCCCGCCAAGTTCCCAAGGTATTTTGCAAACTGCAAAGTCACGGGGCACGATGTATTATTACCAGGGTGATGTTGCTGGGGTAATTAATCCAGAGAACCGCCTTTGGGGAGCACACACATCCCATCACCGGCATCTAGGGGACTTTCAATTCAATCAATTAAATAATCCTGCAAATCTGACTTAGACTTGGGTAGATGGAGCTGGATTTCAAAATTTTCAGATGGTACAAAATTTGGAAGCACTTTGTAAGAAAGGTCGTGATGGGCTGATTCAAGAGGGCATGGACATAGATGGGTGGAACGGGCATGCAGATGGAGTTTAATGCAGAGAAATGTGATACATTTTTGGTAGGAAGAACATGGAGAAGCAGGATAAAGTCGGTGATTACAACTCTAAAGCACGTACAGGAGCAGAGGGACCTGGGTGCACATCTGCACAAGTCGTGGAAGGGTGGCAGGACAGGTTGAGACCACGGTTAATAAAGCATATACAGCATCCCGGGCTTTATTAATAGGGCCATAGAGGCCAACGACAAGGAAGTAGTTATGGTAAACCGTTTATAGAACACTGTTTCAGCCTCAACTGGAGTTCTGTATCCAGTTCTGGGCTCCACACTTTAGGGGGGCGAAGGCATCGGAGAGGGTGCAGAAAGGATTCTTGGGAGTGGTTGCAGGGATGAGGAATTTCGTGGAGATAATTGGAGAGGTCGGGACTGTTCTCCTTGGAGAAGAGAAGGTTGGGGGGTTGGGGGTGGGGGAGGATTTGATAGAGGCGTTCAAAACCGTGAGGGGTCTGGACAGAGTAGAAGGGAGAAACTGTTCCCATTGGTTCGAGAACCAGACAGTTCTAATTAAAGTAAGTGGCCAAAAAAAAACAATGGCAGCGTGAGAAAACCATTTTTTTCCCCCCCAAAGCGAGCAGTTAGGATCTGCAATACACTGCCTGAGAGTGTGGTGGAGGCAGGTTCAGTTGTGGCTTTCAAAAGAGAATTGGATGAACACCAGAAGGAAAATGATTTGTAGGGTTACAGGGAACAGACTAGCAGGACTGGGTGAGTGGAATCGCAGGGAGCTGACATGGACACAATGGGCTAAATGGCCTCCTGTCTGTAATCATTCAATGCTCTTTAATATTACTATTGGTGACTACTGGACTGTTGTGTTTTCAAAAGAAAATGTTAACACCCTTTAGAGAAAGAAATCTGCTGTCCTTACCTGGTCTGGCCTTTATATAACTCCAGACTCTCAGCAATGTGATTGACTCTTAACTGTCCCCAGAGATAGCCTAGCAAGCCTCTTAGTTGCATCAGACCTGCTATAAGGGCAATTTCGGAATGAGCAATAAAAGCTGGCCTTGCCAGTGATGCCCACATCCCATGAATAAAGGCTTGGCTATGTCCCTGTAGGCAAGGGAGTCGAGGGTTATGGGGGACAGACAGGAAAGTGGACTTGAGACCACAACCAGATCAGCCATGATCTTATTGAATGTTGGAGCAGGCTCGAAGGGCTGAATACCCTACTCCTGCTCTTAAGTTTTGAAAAAAATTTACATCGTGTAATGAAACAACTGAAATTTCTCCATTGATTCCCCACGAGACACCTCCCCATGACAGGGAGAAAGTGGAGACAATTTGGAGAGATAAAAGCAAAATACTGCGGATGCTAGGAATCTGAAACAAAGAAATGAAAATGCTGGAAAAACTCAGCAGGTCTGACAGCATCTGTGGAGAGAGAAAAACAGCTATCATTTCGAATCCATATGACCCTTCTTCAGAGTTCTGAAGAAGGGTCATACAGTCTCGAAATGTTAATAATTTGGAGAGAGGTTGGGAAGCAGACAAAGAGGGTTGTGACAGGGTAAAATCAGAGTGGAACCAGATATAGTAGGGGAAATAGAAACATGGCTGAATAAAGAACAGGATTGGCAATTAGATACTGTATATAGACAGATATATGAAATGAGTGGAAGAGTTGAGTAATAATCGGGCATTTCAACTAAACATAGAAATGTAGAAAATAGCAGGAGTGGGCCATTCAGCCCTTCAAGCCTGCTCCACCATTCATTATGATCATGGCTGATCCTCTATCTCAACGCCATACTCCCACTCTCTCTCCCTATACCCCTTGACTTATCCACTCTCCAATAAACTAGAAAGTTGAAGTAGTGAAAAGGGAAATAGTTTTTTTGTTTTGTAGCATTCCTCAGGGAAGGTTCCGTTAGATTGGAAAATAATGAATGTAACTCCTTTATTCTAAAAAGGGAGGGAGACAGAAAGCAGGAAACTACAGGCCAATTAGCTTAACATCTGTAATAGGAAAAATGTTAGAAGCTATTATGAAAGATGTTATAGCAGGGCACTTAGATAAATTCAAGGCAGAGACAGCACGGTTTTGTAAAAGGGAAATCATGTTTAACCAGTTTATTGGAGCTCTTTGAAGAAGTCACATGTGCTTTGGATAAAGGTGGATGTAATGCACTTCAATTTCCAGAAGGCATTTTATAAAGTGCCTCACCAAAGGTTACTGTAGAAAATAAAAGCTCATAGTGTGTGGGGGGTGGGGGCAGGAACATAGGTGTCTGGCTAAGAGGAAAGAGAGAGTAGAGAATAGGGGTCACTTTCTGGTTGGCAAGATGTAATGAGTGGTGTACCATAGGATTTAGTGCTGAGGCCTCAGTTTTTTATAATTTATATGGCTGGCTTGGATGAAGGGACTGGTATGGTTGCTAAATTTGTTGATGACATAAAGGTAGAAAGATAAGTTGTGAAGAGGACATAGAGGCTACAAAGGGACATAGACAAGTTAAGTGAGTGCACACAGATCTGGCAAATGGAGTATAATGTGGGGAATGTGAAATTGTCCATTTTGGCAGGAAGAATTTTTAAAAACTTATTATCTAAATGGTGAGAGATGTCAGAGCCCTGAGATTCAGAGGAATCTGGGTGTCCTAGTGCATGAATCACAAAATGTTAGTGTGCAGGTACAGCAGGTAATTGGGAAAGCTAATGGAATGTTATTGTTTATTGCGAAGGGAATTGATTACAAAAGTAGGGAGGTTATGCTTCAGTTATACAGGGCATTGGTGAGTCCACATCGAGAGGACTGTGTACAGTATTGGTCTCCTTATTTAAGGAAGGATGTAAATGTGTTGGGAGCAGTTCAGAGAAGGTTTATTAGACTAATTACTGGAATGGGCAGGTTGTTTTATGAGGAAAGGCTGGACAGACTAGTATCCACTGGAGTTTAGAAGAGTAAGAGCTAACTTAATCGAAACACACAAGATCTGAACGGTCTTGACACCGGTGGATGTGGAGAGAATGTTTCCTCGTGGGAGAATCTAGAACTGGGGGTCACCCATTTAAGACAGAGATGAGGAGAATTTTTTCTCAGAGGGTTGTGGGTCTTTGGAACTCTCATCCTGAACAGGCAGTGGAAGCAGAGCCTCTGAATATTTTTAAGGCAGAGCTAGATAGATTCTTGATAAGAAAGGGGATGAAAGGTTATCAAGGCTCGGTGGGAATGTGGAGTTGAGGTTACAGTCAGATCAGCCGTGAGGTTACAATCAGGCTGGAGGGGCAAAGTGTCCTGCTCCTGCTCCTAATTTGTATGTTTTTTTATGTCCTTCCTTACTAGTACCTAAGAAACCCAACAAGAGAGGAATCACTGCTGAGTTTTGTAAATGGGAAATTAACCAGGGCAGGTAAGAGAAGTTAAGAATAGGGGAGCATCTAGACAATTGCAATTAGAACAAAGATTGAGAGAAACAGAAGTGAGCTGAAAACCAAAGTGATAGATTGGAAAAGTAGCTAAAGATGAGGATTTGGGGATGGAAATAGAAGATAACCTAGAAGAATATTTTTGAAAATTAGGAGAACAGCAGTAGGAAGTTTTTTTTTTAAAAAAAAAGTGTGACAAGCACAGTTCAGGAGAACTGTATTTAGCTAAGAAAAAGCTGTCCAAGAATGAAACTCTGATCAATGAGGTAAACTGGAACCTGAAGAAAAGGGCCTCAATTAAATATGAGTAAGGGAAACATGGGAGAGATTAGGAATTAGGTTTTTAAGAACAATTCGAAAGGCAAAGAGGGATTATGACCTCAAAAGAAATAACGAAAAAGTCTGTGGTGATGGTTATGGTTCACTCGGAGTCCGAGTTGCTGTGGCAACATGTACTTTTACATGCGCGTTGCAGCCTGGAGCTATGGGTAATGATGTTAGAGGCTCCAATTTCCTTTCTATCATACGGCTGACCAGGAATCTCTCCTGCCCTTACCGCCTGCCATTGGCGTGTGGTGGAAGGTTTATTCTCGACCTGTTTGGCCACATGATCAACTTGATCCTTGGCCATCCAGTCCTGGGGTGGAGATGTGAACCTGGAACTCCTGGCTCAGAGACAGGGAAGCTACCCACAAGACACATGATCTTTGAAATATCTGTAGAATATTTTCAATCAGAAAAGGAAAATTTAAGGTACGGATTGGACCACTTGCCGGGGCGGTGGGGGGTGGGGGGTGGGAGAGAGAGAGAGAAGATAATCTCATAGGTAATGGTAGTAACATGGCAGCAATATTGAGGTTATAATTGATAAACTAATCAAATTTAGAGTAAAAGCTCTGGTCCAGGTGGATTACATCGGCACCCACTGAAAGAAGCGAGGTAAGAGATAGCAGGGGCATGATTAAAAACAAAAAGGAATAATGCCAGAGGAATGTTGGGCCGTTACTGTGATTCTGATATTCCAGAAGGGACAGGAATCCCAGGACACATTAGATCAGTTTGCTTACCATCAGCGGCAGGTACCATTTTTACTCAGAAGTCGAGACCCCCAAATAGGAAAAATTAGTCAAAGCGGGTTTCAAAAGGAAAGCACGTGCTTCACCAGCATCATTCGGTTCTTTCAAGAAGCAGCACCATGTGGACAAGTGTAAACTTATTTATTTTTATTCTTTCATGGGATGCGAGGGTCGCTGCCACATCCAGCGCTTGTGACCCATCCCTAATTGCCTGGGATGGGTCATTGCCATGGCTTGCCCAGCCATGTCAGAGGTCGGTTGAGAGTCGGCCACGTTACTGTGGGTCTGGAGTCACACATAGGCCAGACCGAGTAAGGACGGCAGATTTCCTTCCCATGAGCCAACAGATGGGTTTTTTTTTTTGCGACGATTGATGATCGTTGTCACGGTCACCATTGCTGAGACTAGCTTTATATTCCAGTGTTCATGAATTGAACTTAAATTCTATCACTGCCTTGGTGGGGATTGAACCCATGTCCCCAGAGTATTAACCTCCGTCTCTGGATTACTAGTCCAGTGACAATGCTACTGTGCCACCTGAAGTGCATTGGTTGTGATGTACATGGGCTTTCAAGAGACGCATGTTAAAGATATCGCATCATCGACATAGGGCTAAAGTCAGAGGGTGTGGAGTTGGGACAAGCAGCAGAATGGATAGCAAACTGGCTATGAAACAGGAGAGGTTAAACGTAGTTACAGTCCAGTGGAAGGTGGGATGTGCTGTTCAACAGGAATTGGTGTTGGGACTGCTGCTGTTCATCATTCGCATAAGAGGTTTGGACTCCAGGATCCTAAGTCCGATGTCAGGATTTCCTGATGATAGGGGATTAAGGGAAGTTGTAGTTACTACAGAGGAGACTTTGACAAAATACAAGAGGATGTTAATAAACTTGCAGAAGGGATGTGTAAATGGCAAATGGGATTGGAATTGAGTTAATTGTGGGAGGTGGTGCTTCCTGGCAGGAGGAATGAGGAGGCCATCCCCTTGGAGAATGGAATTCTAATTTGGGGGAGAGGCACAGATGGATCTAGAGGTGTAGTTGCACAAGTCAGTAACTGTCGTTTTTGGACACTTGTTCTGATCTCTCCTGTGGTTTATTTGATATCGCTTCTATGATGTGCTGTGTTAAAGGTACTATACAAATGCAAGTTGTGATGCATTTCTGCCTTCCCTATATCTATTTGAATTTTGATTTTTTTTTAAAAAAAAGATTTATTCAAATGACATATGAGCTGTAGAACAGTCCTCAGTACTGTTTTGGTACTGAATTTTGATGGTGGTATGGTACGAACAAAATAGTGTCAAGAGAAAGGAAAACTTGCATTTCTATAACGCTTTTCATGACCATTAGACACCCCAAAGCACGGTACATCCAGCCAATTACTTCCGAACCATCATCGCTGTTGTAGTGTCGCAGCAGCCAGTTTGTGCACAGCAAGCTCCCACAAACAGCAATGTGGTAATGAGCAGATAATCCATTTTTATGGCGTTGATTGAGAGATGAGCATTGGCTGGGACACCGGAGGGGGAACTCCCCTGCTCTTCTGCGAAATGGTGCCACAGGATCTTTTACGTCCACCCAAGAGGGCAAACAGTTGGGCTCAGTTTAATGTTTCATTCGTCAAAAGATAGCACTTTTGACAGTGCAGCACTCTCTCAGTACTGTACTGGAGTGTCCAGCCTAGATTTTTGTGCTCAAGGTCTGGAGTGGGTGAAAAGATCTACTTTGGCAAGTTGCAACTTTTGCGCCTCTGCTTGCCTAGGCAAGAACCAAGTGCCACATGGTACATTTGACAGCACCGTCACTGTGGAAGAATATAAGTATGGACTGTAACTGATAGTTTGTTGGGACAGTTTTAAAACCATGTTAATTAAGATGAGATTTTTGAAGAGTTGAGCCTGTTGGTGTGCAGGAACTCTGTCTGAGCACACCCGGTGAACTTATTTCTGTTGTACTGACTTCCTCGTTCCCATTCTTTTCTTAGTTACTGGATGAAAACAACCAGCTTATCCAATGCATAATGGATTACCAGAGCAAGGGGAAAACTGCCGAATGCTCCCAGTAAGTTGATCTTTTTTAGTTTTTTTGCAACTAGGGTGATGCCTGAGTCACGTGAACTTTTTTTTAGTCATTGTATCTAATTTGAGGGGGGGGGGGAAGTAAGTGAAATATCGCAAGCCGTGACACAGTGCAAAGGAATAAAGATGTGGAACACAAACACATGCAAGATTGTACAGGCCGAGGCTCTTTACTCTAGAAAAGAGATGACTGAGAAGTGACCTGATGGAGTGCTTGAAGATTATGGAAAGGTTTGATAGGGCCGATGGAGAGAAGATGTTTCCACTTGTGGGGAGACCAGGACTTGAGGGCTATAACTATAAGACAGTCACTAATAAATTTAATAGGGAATTCAGGAGAAAGTTCTTTACTCCAGAGTGGTGAGAATGTGGAACTCTATCACAGGGAGCAGTTGAGGCAAATAGTATAGATGTATTTAAGGGAAAACTAGACAGGATTACACTATGAATGGTAGGACTCAGGAAAGTACTGAAGATCAGAGGGACCTTGGTGTGCATATCTACAGATCCCTGAAGGTAGCCGGGCAGGTAGATAAGGTGGTTAAGAAGGCACATGGGATACTTGCCTTTATTAGCCGAGGCATAGAATACAAGAGTCAGGGAAATTATGCTGGAACTGTATAAAATGCTGGTTAGGCCACAACTAGAGTACTGCGTGCAGTTCTGGTCACCACATTACAGGAAGGATGTGATTGCACTGGAGAGGGTGCAGAAGAGATTTACCAGGATGCTGCCTGGGCTGGAGGGTCTGAGCTATGAGGAAAGATTGGATAGGCTGGGGTTGTTTTCCTTGGAGCAGCGAAGGTTGAGAGGGGACCTGATAGGGGTGTATAAGATTATGAGGGGCATAAATAGGGTGGATAGGAAGGCACTTTTTCCATTAGTAGAAGGGTCAATAACCAGGGGGCATAGATTTAAGGTAAGAGGTAGAAGGCTAAGAGGGGAGTTGAGAAGAACTTTTTTCACCCAGAGGGTGGTGGGAGTCTGGAACTCACTCGCCTGAAAGGGCGGTTGAGACAGAAACTCTTGTAACATTTAAGAAGTATTTAGATATTCACTTGTGTTGCCATAGCCTCCAGGGCTATGTGCCAAGCGCTGGAAAATGGGATTAGTGCAGTCAAATTTTTGTTGACTGGTGTGAACATAATGGGCCTAATGGCCTCCTGTGCTATAAACTTCTGAGTCTATAAGGACATGAGGGAGAAAGGAGTAAAAGGATTTGCTGACAGGGTGGGAAGATGTTCATGTGAAGCATGAATACCAGCATGGATGAAGTGGGCCGAGTGTCCTCTTTCTGTGCTGTGATGATGGATACTGTTGTTGCATTGACAGATGGGTGTTCAGCCAGGAGACCAGTTGTTCACATTCACAGTCGGTGTCGTCTTGTATGTGGTGTTAAACCAAATTTTGATTTGCAGATCCAATTGCAAATATTACAAAGGAAGTCACTATTGGAGGGGGCGGGCGAGGTACTAGCTTTGTACTGTGCTCGCTCGTCCTGTGACCCCTGACTCTGTTCTCCTCAAATGTTAGAATTGTTTGATAGCAGGGACTTCTCCAATCAGATCGATCCAGCGTTTCCCGTATGTCCCATGTTGCGGCGTGCAACTTAACCGGCCCTGAGACTGGCTTTCAGAACGTCTTTGTATCCGAGTTTGGGGAGTCCTGTGGTGCGGGGTTCCTGTGTTCAGCTGGCTGTAGAGTACCGCCTTTGGTCTGTGGAAATCCACCATGTCAATCAAATGGCCGACTCTGCAATGCTGAGCTCTAATGAGCCTGCTCTCGATACCAGGTATGCGATGCCTTGCAAGATCTTCAGCGTGAGGGATTTTGTCCTGCCACTTGATGTTGCAGGTGGATCTTAAGCAAGGTGGAATTTATATAGTTGCTTTAGGTGATGCTGGTAGGCTGCCTAAGCATCGCAGCCATAGAGAAGTGAAATCAGAACCACTGTCCTGATAAGCCTTTAATCTTTAGTTGTTTGGTAGTACAGAGCTTGAGTGTTGCTGATGAAAGACGTTTTGTTAAAGCTTTTTGTCTTGCACTCATCAGGACAATCACAGGAATACCAGCGTCAGGGGAAGCAACAACTTCAGATAAACAAAATAAGTGACAGCCATTCGGTAGTTCATTCCTCAGGACAGTGCCCTGACCAATCAGAGTCAAGCTGCCTGGTTTAAATTTCAAACAATGCTTAGCAGTTAACTGTCAGTCACCGTTAACTTGTGCATTCACCATGGCAACACCTCTACCAATCAGTGTCCACTTGCCAACCAATCAGCTCTCTCTTCTCATAAAGTATAAAGTTGTTGCTTCCTCTGACATTGGTTTCCTGCGATTGTCCTGATGAGTGCAAGACAAAAAGTGTCAACAAAGTGCCTTTTCTCAGCAATACTTTGATCTTTGTTTTGAGACAAACCCCATGCTCTCTGTAAATCCAGTGGGTGCAGAATGCATGCTGAATGCAGATGATGGGCAATTCCATCATCGAACATGGCGTTGGAGAGGATTAGCCCCCAAGACAGCAGAGCTTCTGAACTGAGTTCAGGGGGCGTATTGTTGATTGTGAGAACGTGGTCTTGGAGATTGTGGCCGGGGCAGGTTGGTATAAGATCTGTGTCTTTTTCGGCCTTATTGGAAGCCAGAGTGATCTGAGGCTTTGGTAAAGTGGTTAGCAAGCAGCTGGATGTCCTCTGGAGTGTGAGCTCCAAGAACCCAGCCATCAGCAAACGAGTTCAGGTAGTAGCTGGCCTGTAGCCTGGCCTGTGCGTGAGCTTAGCATTTTTGCAGATTGAAGAGGCCTGTCTCGAACTGAATGTGTATCCCTGTGTTGACGCCTGTAACCAGAATTGGGGTGTGGCTTATGTTGAGGCCTATGAGTACATACAAGAGCATGGCCACAAAGCCAAACAACTGGAGCCATTGCACAGTCTTGCTTTGTGTCATTGGCGACAGGAAAGATATGAGGTAGCTCATCACGAAATGAGTGGATGTCTCTGATCATAATTTCAGGGCAGCCCTATTTGTACAGCACCTTCCACGGGCCTCCACTGTTTTACTGTGTCGAAGGCCTTGGTTAGGTCAGTGAACGCCATGCTCTGTTCACTAGATACTTCTCTGATTTGACTTGCCAGGAAGCTCATGTCGACCACCCCTCGTCCAGCATGAAAGCCGCCCTCTGATTCTGGTTATAGCGAGTCTATACGATGAGTGACGATCCTGTTGAGGATAACCTTTGCAAGAATGTTTCCAGCTGTGGAGAGAAGTAAGGTTGTCCCAGATGGATTTGCTTCCTTTCCATTTGTACAGGGGAGTTATATGTCCTTGTAACCTTGGGGCACAATGCCCTGGTTCTAGATTAAGCAGAAGAAGTTGGTGAGTTTCCTGAGCGCGTGAGCTAATTTGTCCTCCAATACTTCAGGTGGAATACCATCGGCTCCCGGACACTTGCCCACAGACAGTTGCTTTGAGGATTTGCTGACTTCGGGATTGTGGGAAAGCTCGCCCGGAACCCCATGCTTGTAGGGTTGAGTCAACGGCACCATCGTGCTCTGTCCAACAAGGGAGAATCTGACGCTCGTTCATTAAGAGCTGTCTGCTGAGTGGATGGATGTCGCACCTTTGGGTTTTGGGGTCCAGAGACCTTCAAAGAGAGGCTTCGGGTTGTGCTTATCAGCACTTCCTGCTGCTCTGCTGCCTTGTCCTCCCACGGTTGGCTTCTCATGTCTCTTGTTTCAGCCCCGCAACATGTGCTTTGCTTGATGGTATCTGGCTCTTCTTGCAGGTGGTGTTTTGTGTTTTTTGTAAAATATGTTGGATCCGTGAGCGTTGTGTACATCATCTGGCAACTTGGCTACATCTCGGGGAGGTTGATCCCTTTGCTTTTGCATTTTGACAATTTGAACTAAGCTGGCTGGCCGCACAAACCATTTTTCATCATTGAATCTAATTTTTTTTTGGGGGGGGGGGGGGGGGGGTGGTTGGAAATAGGTAAGATTGTTGCATGCTTATTCATCCTGTGTGACATAGTGGAACACAAAACACATGAGGATGTGAAGGCCTTAGAGAGGGTGCAGAAAAGATTCACGAGAATGGTTCCAGGGATGAGGGACTTCAGTTGTTCAGTCCATGCGGCTTCAGTGATGATTGAGGTGCTGAAAATCATGAGAGGCTGGGACAGAGTGGATGGGGAGAAACTGTCCCCATTGGTGGAAGGATCGACGAGAGGGCGCCAATTTAAAGTAATTAGCAAAAGTTGACGTGAGGAAAAGCTTTCTTACGCAGTGGGTTGTCGGGGTTGGGAACACACTGCCTGAGAGTGTGGTGGAGGCAGGTTCAACTGGAGCATTCTACAGGGAATTAGACTGTTGTCTGAAAAAGGAGGGATGTGCAGGGTTACGGGGAGAAAGTGGGGGAATGGAACTGGGTGAGTTGCTCCTTCAGACAGTCGGTACAGACATGTTGGGCTGAATGGCCTTTTCCTGCCACATAACAATTCTAGTGATTCACACACAAGATCGAACAGGCATGAGGCCCTTTACTCTAGAAAAGAGATGATTCAGAGGTGACCTGATTAGAATGCTTTTAAGATTATGAAGAGTTTGAAAGGTAGTCACGGAGAAGATGTTTCCACTTGTGAGCGGACCAGAACTTTTCCCTTAAATGTACCTATACTGTTCGTCCTGAACCACTTGTCATGGTAGTGGGTTCCACATTCTCACCAGGCTCTGTTATAAATGATTCTCTCAAAGTGAAAGCAAAATTTCCACACGTTAACTGTTACACAAAATGTGGAATTAAATACGTTTGGAGTGCTGCTCAGAGACAGGGAGGGTTGTAGGGGCTGGAGGAGGTTACAGAGATAGGGAGGATTGTAGGGGCTGGAGGAGGTTACAGAGATAGGGAGGGGTGTAGGGGCTAGAGGAGGTTACAGAGATAGGGAGGGGTGTAGGGGCTGGAGGAGGTTACAGAGATAGGGAGGGGTGTAGGAACTGGAGGAGGTTACAGAGATAGGGAGGGTTGTGGGGGCTGGAGGAGGTAACAGAGATAGGGAGGGTTGTAGGAGCTGGAGGAGGTTACAGAGACTGGGAGGGTTGTAGGGGCTGGAGGAGGTTACAGAGATAGGGAGGGGTGTAGGAACTGGAGGAGGTTACAGAGATAGGGAGGGTTGTAGGGGCTGGAGGAGGTTACAGAGATAGGGAGGGGTGTAGGGGCTGCAGGAGGTAACAGAGATAGGGAGGGTTGTAGGAGCTGGAGGAGGTTACAGAGACTGGGAGGGTTGTAGGGGCTGGAGGAGGTTACAGAGATAGGGAGGGGTGTAGGAACTGGAGGAGGTTACAGAGATAGGGTTGTAGGGGCTGGAGGAGGTTACAGAGATAGGGAGGGTTGTAGGGGCTGGAGGAGGTAACAGAGATAGGGAGGGTTGTAGGGGCTGGAGGAGGTTACAGAGACAGGGAGGGTTGTAGGAGCTGGAGGAGGTTACAGAGATAGGGAGGGGTGTAGGAGCTGGAGGAGGTTACAGAGATAGGGAGGGCTGTAGGGGCTGGAGGAGGTAACAGAGACAGGGAGGGTTGTAGGAGCTGGAGGTTACAGAGATAGGGAAGGGTGTAGGAGCTGGAGGAGGTTACAGAGACAGGGAGGGCTGCAGGGGCTGGAGGAGGTAACAGAGACAGGGAGGGTTGTAGGAGCTGGAGGAGGTTACAGAGATAGGGAGGGTTGTAGGGGCTGGAGGAGGTTACAGAGACTGGGAGGGTTGTAGGAGGTTACAGAGCGGGGGAGGATTGTAGGAGGAGGTTGGAGAGAGGGAGGTTGTAGGGGCTGGAGGAGGTTACAGTGCCTGGGAGGGTTTTGGGGCTTAGACTGCGTTATTTCTGGCCCCGAGTTCTGGGCTCCCCACAGGTGGAAACATTTTCTCTATGACTACCTTTCAAACTGTTCCATAATTAAATGCTGGAAGGTCGTAGCAAGTATGTCTGTGTTTCAGAGAAAGCTGTGTTTAAGCTTTGGGCAGAATTCTGATGTGAGGTATCTGCTCAAAATGTGAGCCTGTCTCTTGTTCTTTTCAGGTGCTGCTCAGCTTGTTGTGTAGCTGCAGTGGCCTGTGCAAAAAAAAATGTTTAGTAGATGTTAAATAAGGACAGATTGAATTGAGCAATGAGAGTGTTACAGCTCACCTGTACTGAGGTAAAAATCAGCTTCTTCCCACATCTCCTCACCTTTTTGAGGGATTCTTTGAAAATCCCTCCACGGCCTTATCCCTGTCTAGCTCTGTAACCTCCTCCAGCCCCTACAACCCTCCCTATCTCTGTAACCTCCCCCAGCCCCTACACCCCTCCCTATCTCTGTAACCTCCTCCAGCCCCGACAACCCTCCCTGTCTCTGTAACCTCCCCCAGCCCCTACATCCCTCCCTATCTCTGTAACCTCCAACAGCCCCTACAATCCTCCCTATCTCTGTAACCTCCCCCAGCCCCTACACCCCTCCCTATCTCTGTAACCTCCTCCAGCCCCTACACCCCTCCCTATCTCTGTAACCTCCTCCAGCCCCGACAACCCTCCCTGTCTCTGTAACCTTCTCCAGCCCCTACAACCCTCCCATCTCTGTAATTACCCCCAGCCCCTACAACCCTCCCTATCTCTGTAACCTCCTCCAGCCCTTACAACCCTCCCTATCTCTGTAACCTCCTCCAGCCCCTACACCCCTCCCTATCTCTGTAACCTCCTCCAGCCCCTACAACCCTCCCTATCTCTGTAACCTCCCCCAGCCCCTACAACCCTCCCTATCTCTGTAACCTCCTCCAGGTTCCTACAACCCTCCCTATCTCTGTAACCTCCTCCAGGTTCCTACAACCCTCCCTCTCTCTGTAACCGCCTCCAGCCCCTACAACCCTCCCTATCTCTATAACCTACTCCAGCCTCCACAATCCTCCCTATCTCTGTAACCTCCTCCAGCCTCCACAATCCTCCCTATCTCTGTAACCTACTCCAGCCTCCACAATCCTCCCTATCTCTATAACCTCCCCCAGCCTCCACAACCCTCCCTATCTCTGTAACCTTCTCCAGGTTCCTACAACCCTCCCTATCTCTGTAACCTCCTCTAGCCCCTACAACCCTCCCTATCTCTGTAACCTCCTCCAGCCTCCACAACCCTCCCTATCTCTGTAACCTCCTCCAGCCCCTACAACCCTCCCTATCTCTGTAACCTCCTCCAACCCCCACAACCCTCCCTGTCTCTGTAACCTCCTCCAGCCTCTACAACCCTCCCTGTTTCTGTAGCCTCCCCCAGGCTCCTACAACCCTCCCGGTCTCTGAGCAGCACTCCAAACATATTTAATTCCACGTTTTGTTTAACAATTAACGTGTGGAAATGTTGCTTTCGCTTTCAGGGAATCATTAGTGTTCCAGCTCTTCAATCTAATTTTAGGTACAGCCATTATATTACATAGCCAGCGTCATTAACAATGCTATGTCCATACTTAGAAGGTTGTGTGTGCAGGGAGTTGAACACCTAATCTGACATTCTTCCCTCACCACCACCACCACCACCACCATCACGTTACCATGCCCACCCCCACCCCACATCGAACCCTCAGTACCAGTACCAAGGGAGTGCTGCACTGTTGGAGGTGATGTCTTTTGGTTAAGACAAAACCAAGGCCCTGTCTCCATTCTAAGCTGGACCTAAAAGGTCCCGTGGCACTACTGCTAAGAGGATCGGGAAAGTTCTACCTGATGTCCTGGCCAATATTTATTCCTAAACATCATTATTAATCATTATTCAAGAACATAAGAAAAAGGAACAGGACTGGACCCCACGGCCCATCAAGCCTGCTCCCCCATTCAATACGATCATGTCTGATCTTGGGCTTCAACTCCATTTTCCCGCCTGCTCCCCATATCCCTTAATCCCCTGAGACCCCCAAAAATTTCTGTCCCAGTCTCAAATGAATTCAGTGATGGAGCATCCACAGCCCTCTGGGGTAGAGAATCCCAAAGATTTACAACCCTTTGAGTGAAGTAATTTCTCCTCATCTCAGCCCTAAATGATCGGCCCTTATCCTCAGACTGTGCCCCCCGTGTTCTAGATTCTCTGACCAGCGGAAACAATCTCTGTGTCCACCCTGTCAAGCCCCTTCGGAATCTTGTAGGTTTCAATGAGATCGCCTCTCGTTCTTCTAAACTCCAGAGAATATGGACCCAGTTTACGCAGCCTCTCATCATTGGACAACACCCTCATCCCAGGGATCAATCTAGTGAACCTTCACTGTACCGCTTCCAATGCAAGTATATCCTTCCTTAAATATGGAGACCAAAACTGCACACAGTACTCCAGGCATTGTCTCACCAAAATCCTGTGCAATTGTAGCAAGACCTCTTCAATCCTGTACTCCAATCCCCCAGCAGTAAAGGCCAACATGCCATTTGCTTTCCTAATTGCTTGCTGCACCTTCATGCTAACTTTCTGCATCCCTTGTACAAGAACACCCAAGTCTCTTTGAACATCAACACTTACAAGTTTCACGCCTTTTTAAAAAAAAATTCTGCTTTTTTTGTTCTTATGACCAAAGTGAATAACTTCACAGTTCCCCACATTATACTCCATTTGTCATCTTGTTGCCCACTCACTTAACCTGTCTATATCTCTTTGCAACCTCTCTGTGTGCCCCCCCTCCCCACAGCTTACCTTCCCACCTAGCTTTGTATCATCAGCAAACTTTGGTACATACATATTGAAGAAGGGTCATACAGACTCTTTCCACAGATGCTGTTAGACCTGCTGAGTTTTTCCAACATTTTCTGTTTTTATTTCAGATTTCCACCATCTGCAGTATTTTGCTTTTATCTTTGATATATTACTCACTGTCTCTTCATCTAAGTCATTGGTATAGATTGTAAATATCTGAGGCCCCAGCACTGAACCTTGTGGCACTCCACTATTCACAGCCTGCCAACTTGAAAAGGCCCTGTTTATGCCCACTCTCTGCTTTCTATCCATTAACCAACCCTCTATCCATGCTAATATATTACCCCCAACTCCATGAGCCCTTATCTTGCCTATTAACCTTTTGTGCGGCACCTTGTCTGATGCCTTTTGGAAATCCAGATATACTACATCTACTGGTTCCCCTTTATTTACCCTACTTGTTACATCTTCAAAAAAACTGTTAATAAATTTGTCAAACAGGATTTCCCCTTAGTAAAATCAGGTTGACTTGTTCTACGCTTTCCCAAGTGCACTGCCTGCTGTTTGTGGGATCTTGCTGTGCCCAGATCGGTTGCTGTTTCCCCTACAGTGCCGACACTTCAAAAATACTTCATTGGCTGTAGAGTTCTCTGGGACCTTCTGAGGTAGTGAAAGATGCTATAGAAATGCAAGTTCATTATTCCTTGTTCAGTTTGTTAGTTGTATTCCCGTTCTTGCATTTTTGGAAATTTTATGATTGACTGAAAGATGTGTTGATGTAAATCAAGTTGAAAAATAGTCAAATGAAAGTTCCTCTTGAGTGCCATTGAATGTACAATCTGTAAGGGCTGGGCACTTTGAGCTCCCCTTACATCAGTCAGATAATTGCACGGTAATCAGTGGGAACTATTTTTAAAGGTGTAACAATGGTTGCAAACTGTATTTTACACTGTGGACCTTTCGTCATCTGCTCAGCTGGGGGTAAATAAACAGAACGCTTGATGCTAAAGCTGAAAATGCTGGAAGCATTCAGCAGGCCAGGCAGCACCTGTGGCAGGAGCAGAGCTCATGACTTGTGTGTGTGGAGTCTTCATGTGAACTGGAGGATATTACAGACCAGCCTCTTTTAACAGGGAACAGAGGGAGGTAAACCGTGGGTACAGGGCAAGCAAACGAACAGCATTTCTACAAGAGAAACGGCCATGAATTAAGTAATATTAAGAAGACGCCAAAAAGACAGCAGGTGCTGGAAATCTGAAGCAAAACCAAAAAAGGGAGACTGAAACTACAGTCAGTTGGCGGTGGCTCAGTGGGTAGCAGTCTCGCTTCTGAGCCAGCATGTCATGGGTTGAAGTTCCACTCCAGAGCCCTGTGCACGAAAATCTAGGTTCACACACCCAGTGCTAGTACTGAGGGAGTGCCGCACTGTCGGAGGTATCATTTCTCAGCTGAGGCATTGATTGAGTTACCAACTGTGATTAAATGTATTCGTGAAGGTTTTTCATCACACGACTTGCCACCACACTCTTGCTATTGGTCGCATCCATCCTTGTGACGCACTGCCTTCCCACACCAATTGGAAAGCCAAAAGACTTATTACCCAATTGGATGATGCTTGACTGTTTTTATTCGTTCATGGGATGTGAGCATCGCTGGCTAGGCCAGCATTTATTGCCCATCCCTAATTGCCCTTGTTCAGAGGGCATTTAAAAGTCAACCACATTGCTGTGGGCCTGGAATCAGACCAGGTAAGGACAGCAGATTTCCTTCCCTAAAGGACAATAGTGAACCAGATGGATTTTTACAACAATCAACAATGCTTTCATGGCCATCATTAGACTTTTAATTCTTGATTTTTAATTCAATTTTCACTATCTGTTGTGACAGGATTCGAACCCAGGTCCCCAGAGCATTAACCTGGGCCTCTGAATTGCTAGTCCAGTGACAATACCACTATGCCACCGGCTCCCACCCTATCAGCCAAATGGCACCCCCATCTCCCACCCCTCCCCATTTTCAATATTTTTATATCTGGTAAAGAGAAATGTTCAAAGAGTTTTTTTTTAAATAGCTTTTGAATATTCCGATGATTTGTCTCCGGGGTTGCACACAGCATCGTCCTGGCGATTGCTCTTCAATTCCTGGAGACTTCAGGCCAACCCTGGAGGGCTGGCAACCCAAGAAGTTGAAACAAGGGCCTGCCAGTTCTTTTAGGTGAAGGTAAAAAGATTCTATAGCACTGTTCTCCGTATCCTAAATCTATATTTATCTTCCAACCAACATCATTAAAAACAGGTTATCTGGTCATCATCTCATTGCTGTTTGTGAGAGCTTGTTGTGTGCAAATTGGCTGCTGTTACCCCTACACAGTGCTGCACAATGACTGCACTGCAAAAAGTACTTTGTTGGCTCTAAACGCTTTGGGATGACCTGAGGTCATGAAAGGCGCTATAGAAATGCAAGTCTTTCTTTCAATATAGTCAGCAAGGAATTCAGGTGAAGCTTCTTTACCCAGAGAGTGGTGAGAAGATGGAACTCGTCACCACAGGGAGCGGTGTTGGCCAATAGTATAGATGCATTTAAGAAAAAAAACTAGATAAGCACATGGGGGACAAAGGAATAGAATGCTACGTTGATGAGTTGAGCTGAATGGGTGGTGGGGAAGGCTCATGTAGGGCATAACATCAGCACTGGCTAAAAACAGAAAGTGCTAGAAAAACTCAGCAGGGCTGGCTGCTTCTGTGGAGAGAGAAACAGAGTTAGTGTTTCGAGTCCAATATGACTCTTCAGAACTGAATAAGAATCATATTTGACTCAATAGTAGATTTCTAGATAGGATGTTTTCCCCTGGCTGGTGAATCTCGAACCAGAGGAGACAGTTTCACTCACACTCTTTATTTCAGATTTCCAGCATCCGCGTTATT
Source organism: Carcharodon carcharias (assembly GCF_017639515.1). Lineage (NCBI taxonomy): Eukaryota > Metazoa > Chordata > Chondrichthyes > Lamniformes > Lamnidae > Carcharodon > Carcharodon carcharias. Next base: position 187,418,898 of record NC_054472.1, read on the forward strand.
TCGCTTTAATTTTACCAATGTAGATGAGTTGGGCCCAGTGGCTTGTTTCTGTGCTGTAAACGCTGTTGTAAAAGGACAAAACTGGACAGACTCGAGCCAGTCAGGCAGCATCTGTGGAGAATGGGAAAAGTTAACGCTCTGGTTTTGGATCCCTTCTGTACAAATTGGTTTGATTCTCCCGAGTTGAATCATGTGCCTTGAAAACTTTGGAAGCAAGTGACCTCTGTTGCAGAATGCGACAGTCTGGTCTGTTTAGCATAATGTCAGGAGTGGATTCTCTGGAATTCTCTTATCTGGAGACGTGAGTTCATACTGGGTTACGTTGCAGCTCTTCTGTTGTAAGCTAAGTCTGTGTTAGAGCGAGCGAAGCTGCATTTCTTTTTCCGAGTTTTACTCGGTACCCTGAACAACCTCTCTGTTTCAAAAACTTTTAACACAGCACGGACATTGGCGCTGCCAACTCTCCATTATTACCCTGGAGTCTCTGGAACTGACGATTACTTTCCAGGGCACTGCTGTGAGCAAACTGGAGAAGAGTCTCATTTTAAGATTCGTTTTGACCTGTGGTCTCCCATGTTTCGAGCTTTGTGCAAGTCGGTAACTGGTGTGTCAGTCTATTTAGAGTGCAGGCCTGGACTGGAGCAAAGGCTGTGGCTAATTGATGCCAAGTCCTTTTATTGTTATTCAGCTTCTCATTAGCCCTGCTTTTTGGTTAGCAAGCTGATTACTAAAGATGTTTTAATATCATCATCCTTTAGTCGTTTGGTAGTAGAGAACTTGAGTATTGTTGAAAAAAAAGAGACATGCTGTTGAATCTTTTCATCTTGCACTAATCAGGCCAGATACAAGAATGCCAAATTTCCAAGGGAGCAGCAATTTATACTGCAGCCCATGCTTGCGCAACCCAGAGCATGATGACTAATGTTAGATGTGATCCTATGATTGGACAGCACTTGCTGAACGATCATGTGTGCTAAGAATTACACTAACAACCAATTTAAGATTATCAGTTGGGCTCGTAATGTGGCTCACCTATGCTTGCTAGATGCTACACGTATTCGTACACAGGGATGTGTCCTTTGCAGGCAAAAGGAACTTGACCAGGCATTGTGCCCTTTTTAAAAAGAAAATTAAATAAAAGCTTGGGGGAAACAACTGTTTCCCCGGTGTATTCTCCATGGCAAAGCCCCAGTCGATCAGAGGTTGGCAAGTCGACTCTGATTTCATTGTATATGTTGTTGTGGCATCAGGTTAGCCACAGACCTCACTGCTGATGTATGTGACTAGACAGATTCCGACGTATCCAGTACAAGGAGCCCAGCCTGGGAAACCATTCGATGTGCAGTACAGACCACCCACCTCAAAACTTACAAAAATACAGCATGAAAACTAGTTACTACCCAGAAACTGGGCCTTTGGCCCAGCTGCCTCCTCCCACCCCTCCTTCATTTAAACCCCATCAGCACATCTTTCTATTCCTTTTTCTCCGTTATCCAGCTTCCTCTTAAATACGTCTATGGGAATTCAGCCATCCCATGCGTGTTTCGCAATCTCGCATTGTCTGGGTGAAGGTGTTTCTCCTGAATTCCTTATTGGATTGCACTTATAGCCGCGAGTTCAGGTCTTGCCCGTAAGTCGAGACGCCTTCACTGCACCTACCCTGCCAAACGCTTTCATGATTTAAAACTTTCTGTTGGGTCAGCCCTCGGCCTTTTCTTTTCGAGAGAAAAGAGCCCCAGCCTTTCTCTCCTGAATGGTATGACCTCTCAGTTCTGGTATGGTTCCGGTGAATCTTTTTTGCTCCTTCTCCAGTGCCTCTGTATCTTTTCCATAAAAATGGCGGGGGGGGGGGGTTGGGGGGCGGGGTTGGTTGGTTGGGGGGTGCGTTAAGCGCTGCTCGCAGTATGGTCTGTGTGGTTTCTCTCTACTCACTGTTTCCAGGGGCTGGAGGGTCAATAACCAGGGGGCACAAGAGATAAGGGGCCTGGCAGGAGAACCAAAAAGCAGCCCAAGGAAAATCTTTTCTTGTGCAATGAGTGGTTAGGATTCGGAATGAGCTGCCGGATAGTGTGTTGGATACAGACACAGTTATAGCCTATAGAAGGAAATTGGATAAATAACTTGAGGAGGAAAAATCTAATTTTTTTAATTATTTCACGAGACGTGGGCATTGCTGGCTAGGCCAGCATTTTTATTGACCATACCTAACTGCCCAGGTGCAGGACCGTGGGGAAAGACCAGGACACTGAGACTAACTCAGAGGCTGAGGAGACTGGGCCTGTATTCTCTGGAGTTTAGAAGAATGAGAGAGGATCTCATTGAAACTTGTGTGTTGGAGGCGGTTCAGAGGAGGTTTACTAGATTGATACCTGGAATGAGTGGGTTGTCTTATGAGGAAAGGTTGGACAGACAGGGCTTGTTTCCACTGGAGTTTAAAAGAGTGAGGGGTGATTTTTTTTTTTTTGAATTATGTAAGATCCTGAGTGGTCTTGACAAGATGGACATTGAAAGGATGTTTCCTCTTGTGGGTGCGTCCAGAACTAGGGGGCACTGTTTTAAAATTAGGGGTCGCCTTTTAGGACCGAGATGAGGGGAATTTTTTTCTCTGAGGGTTGTGCGAATATGGAACTCTCTGCCTCAGAAGGTGGTGGAGGCAGGGTCATTGTTTTTAAAGCAGAGGTTGATAGATTCTTGTTAGGCAAAGGAATCAAAGGTTATCAGGGTTAGATGGGAATTTGAAACACAAGACGCTTAGTCATGATCTTATTGAATGGGGGAGCAGGCTCAAGGGGCCGAATGGCCTACTCCTCCTATTTCTTATGTCCTTATCTACAAAGGGCTCGACAGGCTAGATGCAGGAAGGATGTCTCCCCTGGCTGGGGGAGGGGGTCTAGATCCAGGGGACACAGTCTCATAGTAAGGGCTAGGCCGTTTAGGACTGAGACGAGGAGGAATTTCTTCGCTCAAGAGAGTGGTGAATCTGTGGAATTCTCTATCCCAGAGGGCTGTGGAGGCTCTGTCAATGAGTATGTTCAAGGCAGAGATCCATATATTTCTACCTATTAAAAACATCAAGGGATACTGGGATAGTGCAGGAAAATGACATTGAGGTAGAAAATCAGTCATGACTGACTTTAATGGTGCAGCGGACTTGAGGGGCCGAATGGCCTCCTCCTGCCCCTATGTTCCAAACTGGATTGCTCTTTGAAAGAGCTTGTGCAGATGCGATGGATAAAATTGCCTCCTCCTGTGCTGCACTCTTCTATGATTCTGTAAATGCGGGCTAATCATGGTTCAATACAAGTTCAACATTGGTCTGCTTCTAGAAATTACTATTTTCTTATAACTGCGTGGGCCTGTCGAGTGACTCATCGTGCTGTCTCTTCCTTGCCTTAATCTTTCCCGGGAAGCTCAGAACTGTGGTTCTTGAGAGTAGGAGAGAACAGAGAGGACTATAACCAAGGACCTTACATTTAAAGTACTTGTGAAAGCATTATAGAGGAGTTTGGGAGAATTGTTTTCACCCAACGGGCGGTGGGGATCTGGAACTCTCTTCCTGAAATGGTGCTAGAGGCAGAAATCCTCATTACATTAAAAATGCACTCTCATATGCCTCTGTGGTGCCAAAACCTAGACCAAGAACTGGAACTGAACCACTTTCGACATTCTGCCTTAACAGCACATTCACATTAAACACCCAATCACACACATTAAAAACAATTAATGGCTCTTTGCACATTTTTAATATTTCAGATGAGGATTTAGCTGGATAGCTCTTTTTTGGCTAGCAAAGACAAGATGGGCCAAATGGCCACCTCCTGTGTTGTAATGTTTCCATGTTTCAATGTGATATTCCTTGCATCCCTCAGTTGCCAGCCTCTTCAACCGCAAGGATTTCAAGATCTGGTCTCGCCACTACTTCCCTCCTCCTCAAGTTGCAATGGCTTGCAACTTAAGAACACAAGCAATAGGAGCAGGAATAGACCGCACGGCCTGTCGAGCTAGCTCCGCCGGTCAGTCCGATTTTGGCTGACCTTGGGCTTCAACTCCACTTTCCTGCCTGCTCCCCATATCCCTGAATTCCCTGAGAAACCAAAAATCTGTCTATCCCAGCCTTAAATGTATTCAACGATGGAGCATCCGCAACCCTCTGGGGTGGTGAATTCCAAAGATTCACAACCCTCTGAGTGAAGAAATTACTCCTCACCTCAATTGTAAATGATGCTGAGACTGTACCCGCACCACCCCCCCCCTCCATGTTTTCAATTTCCTAACCAACAGAAACAAGCTCTTAGCGTCCACCCTATCGAGCCCCTTCAGAATCTTATATGTTTCAATGAGATCACCTCTCCATTATTCTAAACTCCAGAGAATATAGACCCAATTTACTCAGCCTCTTGTCATAGGACAGCCCCCTCCTTGCAGGACTCAAACTAGTGAACCTTCATTGTACCGCCTCCAATGCAAGTATATCCTTCCTTAAATATGGAGACCAAACTGCGCACAGTACTCCAGGTCTGGCCTTGCAAAAACCCTGTACAACTGTTGCAAGATGACTTTATTCTTGTACTCCAATCCTCTAGCAAAAAAGGTCAACACCTGCCCCCCCCCCACCCCACCCCACCACACACACACACACACACACACACACACACACACACACACACACACACTCACACACACCTTAAACCAGCTTATATTTCACCCCTCTCCTTGGATTCACCTAGTTCTGTTGAAGGGTCATGAGGACTCGAAACGTCAACTCTTTTCTTCACCGCCGATGCTGCCAGACCTGCTGAGTTTTTCCAGGTAATTCTGTTTTTGTTTTCTCTTGAGTAAATTCATTGGCTTTTTCTAATCATCCTGTACTTTTCTAAGTGCATTTCAGAAACTTCAGCAGAGTGGTTGCTGAACTAGGAATCTAGAGGCTCACATTAGTGATATTGAAACGCAAGTTCTAATCCTGCTATAGCGGCTGGGGTTTTTAAGTTCAGTTAATTAAATAAACCTGGGATCAAAAGCTAGTTTTGGTAATGGTGAATGTGAAACTATTAGATTGTTGTAAAAACTAATATCAAATTTGAGGGAAAAATATAGTTCGCTAAGATCAGACGGAAATCTGCTGTCCTTATCTGGTCTGGCCTACATGTGACTTCAAACCCACAGTAATGTGGTTGATCCTCAACTGCCCTCTGAAATTGCAGAGCAAGCCATTCAGTTCAGGTTGAGCAATAGATGCTGTCTGTCCTCGCTAGCAAAACCATGACCTATGAATGAAAAGCTGTGACCTGATTGGTTGGTAGGAAACCTGCACCAAATTTGAAAAAAAAACACTGCAAGCTAATTAATAAATTAATTATCTAAGTCGAGATGGCTGGGCAGGTGATATGCTGTAGCTGTATGATGTGGGAGCTGGAGGATCCCATTGCGAGCTGCAGTGACCACATCTGCAGCAAGTGTTGGTTGCTGGAGGAACTCCGGCTCAGAACTGATGAGCTGGAGTCTGAGCTCCGGACACTGCGGCACATCTGGGAGGGGGAGAGTTACCTGGACGCTTTGTTTCAGGAGGCAGTCACACCTGGTAGATTAACTACCTCAAGTTCGGTCAGTGGTCTGGGTCAGCAGGGTGTGACTGCAAGTGAGGCTGGTAGAGGGATCCTGTGTTCAGGAACAGAGGAGCTTCAGCTCTTGACCTTGACCAACAGGTACGAGGTACTTGCTCTCTGTGTGGATGAGGAACAGGGTTGTAGGGAGGATGAGCCAGCTGACCACGGCACCTTGGCACAGGAGGCCATTCAAGAGGGGGGAGCAAAAAGACGAGTGGTAGTTGTTGGGGATTCTATAGTTAGGGGAATTGATAGCATCCTTTGTAAGCAGGATCGAGAGTCCTGCATGGTATGTTGCCTGCCCGGTGCCAGGGTGAGGGACATCTCTGACCGGCTTGAAAGGATATTGGAGAGGGAGGGGTAGGATCCAGTTGTTGTGGTCCACGTCGGGACAAATAACATAGGTAAGACTAGGAAAGAGGACCAGTTTGGGGATTATCAGGAACTTCGGAATTAAATTAAAGAACAGGTCCTCAAGGGTTATAATCTCCAGATTACTACCCGAGCCACTTGCAAATTGGCATAGGGATGCGAGAATGAGGGAAGTAAACATGTGGCTAAAGGAGTGGAGCGGGGAAGAGGGGTCCCATTTCGTGGGGCACTGGCATCAGTATTGGAACAGGAGGGATCTGTACCGTTGGGACGGTCTCCACCTGAACCGATCTGGGACCAATGTTCTAGTGAAAAGGGTAAATAGGATGGTCAACAGGACTTTAAACTAGAAAGTGGGGGGAAGGGAAGGGTAAAACTCCAAGAAGTATGACTAATGGGAAACAAAGCAGCAGGTTAGCATTCAACTTCATGGAAAATTATGAAAAAACTGAAAAGAAAGGAGAGGCTATTAAAGTCTCCTGAACACAAAATAGGACAGAGTGTTTGGAAAGGGCTAGGAATCTAACTTCAAGCACATCATATAAAGGGACGACAGTGAGAAAGGGGATGGGAAATACAGGACTGAAGGTGTTGTATCTGAATACACGCAGATACGAAATAAGGTAAATGAGTTTGTGGCGCAGATTGAAATTGGCAGGTATGATGTGGTGGGCATCACGGAGACATGGCTGCAAGGGGATCAGGACTGGGAGCTAAATATCCAAGGATATACATCCTATCGAAAAGATAGGCAGGTTGGCAGAGGGGGTGGGGTTGCTTTGTTTGTAAGAAATTAAATTGAATCGATAGCAAGAAATGACGTAGGGTCAGATGATGTAGAATCTGTGTGGGTAGAGTTGAGGAACCGCAAAGGTGAAAAAACCATAATGGGAGTTATGTACAGGCCTCCGAACAGTAGTCAGGATGTGGGGCACAAGATACACCGGGAGATAGAAAAGGTGTGTAAGAAAGGCAAAGTTACAGTGATCATGGGGGATTTCAATATGCAGGTAGACTGGGAAAATCAGGTTGGTAGTGGATCCCAAGAAAAGGAATTTGTGGAATGTCTACGAGATGGCTTTTTGGAGCAGCTTGTGGTGGAGCCACTAGGGAACAGGTAATTCTAGATTTAGTGATGTGTAATGAGGCAGATTTGATAAGGGAGCTTAAGGTGAAGGAAACCTTAGGAGGAAGTGATCATAATATGATAGAATTTACCCTGCAATTTGAGAGGAAAAAGCTGGAATCAGATGTAACGGTATTACAGTTGAATAAAGGCAACTACAGAGTCATGAGGGAGGAGCTGTCCAGAATTGACTGGGAGATGAGCCTAGCAGGAAAGACAGTGGAACAGCAATGGCAGGAGTTTCTGGGAGTAATTTGGGAGACAGAGCAAAAATTCATCCCTAGGAAGAAGAAGCAGACTAAAGGGAGGACGAGGCAACCATGGCTGACAAGGGAAGTCAGGGACAGTATAAAAGCTAAAGAGAAAGCATACAATGCGGCGAAGAGCAGTGGAACCAGGGGATTGGGAAGCCTACAAACACCAACAGAGGACAACTAAAAAAGAAATAAGGAGGGAGAAGATTAAATATGAGGTTAAACTAGCCAGTAATGTAAAAGAAGATTGCAAGAGTTTTTTTTAGATATATAAAGGGTAAGGGAGAAGCAAAAGTGAACATTGGGCCTCTGGAAAATGACACTGGAGAAGTAGTAGTGGGGAACAAAGAAATGGCGGAGAAACTGAATAGGTACTTTGTGTCAGTCTTCACGGTGGAAGACACGAGTAACATCCCCAAAGTTCAAGAGAGTCGGGGGGCAGAGGTGAGTATGGTGGCCATTACCAAGGAGAAGGTGCTAGGAAAACTGAAAGGTCTGAAGGTGGATAAATCACCTGGACCAGATGGATTACACCCCAGAGTTCTGAAGGAGATAGCTGAAGAGATAGTGGAGGTGTTAGTGATGATCTTTCAGGAATCGCTGGAGTCAGGGAGGGTCCCAGAGGACTGGAAAATCGCTAATGTAACCCCCCTGTTTAAGAAGGGAGTGAGGCAAAAGATGGGAAATTACAGGCCGATTAGCCTGACCTCGGTCGTTGGTAAGAATTTAGAGTCCATTATTAAGGATGAGATTTCAGAATACTTGGAAGTGCATGGTAAAATCAGGCAAAGTCAGCATGGTTTCATCAAGGGGAGGTCATGCCTGACAAATCTGTTAGAATTCTTTGAGGAGGTAACGAGTAGGTTAGACAAAGGAGAGCCAATGGATGTTATCTACTTGGACTTCCAGAAGGCCTTTGACAAGGTGCCGCACAGGAGGCTGCTCAGTAAGATAAGAGCCCATGGTGTTAGAGGCAAGGTACTGGCATGGATAGAAGATTGGCAGGAGGCAGAGAGTGGGGATAAGGGGGTCCTTCTCAGGATGGTGGCCGGTGACCAGTGGAGTTCCACAGGGGTCAGTGTTGGGACCACAACTTTTCACTTTATACACTGATGATCTAGATGAAGGGACTGAGGGCATCCTGGTTAAGTTTGCAGATGATACAAAGATAGGTGGAGGTACAGGTAGTATTGAGGAGGCGGGGAGGCTGCAGAAGGATTTGGACAGGTTAGGAGAATGGGCAAAGGAGTGGCAGATGGAATACAACGTGGAGAAGTGTGAGGTCATGCACTTTGGTGCATGAATAGAGGCATAGACTATTTTCTAAATGGGGAGAGAATTCCGAAATCTGGAGTGCAAAGGGACTTGGGAGTCCTAGTTCAGGATTCTCTTAAGGTTAACTTGCAGTTTGAGTCGGTAGTTAGGAAGGCAAATGCAGTGTTGGCACTTATTTCGAGAGGACTAGAATATAAAAGCAGGGATGTGCTGCTGAGGCTTTATAAGGCTCTGGTCAGACCACATTTAGAATATTGTGAGCAATTTTGGGCCCCGTATCTCAGGAAGGATGTTCTGGTCCTGGAGAGGGTCCAGAGGAGGTTCACGGGAACGATCCCAGGAATGAAAGGCTTAACATATGAGGAACGTTTGAGGACTCTGGGTCTATACTCGATGGAGTTTAGAAGGATGAGGGAGGATCTGATTGAAACTTACAGAATACTGAAAGGCCTGGATAGAGTGGACGTGGGGAAGATGTTTCCATTAGTAGGAGAGACTAGGACCTGAGGGCACAGTCTCAGAGTAAAGGGAAGACCTTTTAGAACAGAGATGAGGAGAAACTTCTTTAGCCAGAGAGTGGTGAATCTATGGAATTCATTGCCACAGAAGGTTGTGGAGGCCAGGTCATTGAGTGTATTTAAGACCGAGATAGATAGATTCTTGGTAAGGGGATCAAAGGTTACGGGGAGAAGGCAGGAGAATGGGGTTGAGAAGCTTATCAGCCATGCTTGAATGGCAGAGCAGACTTGATGGGCTGAATGGCCTAATTTCTGCTCCTATGCCTCATTAAAATAAAAAGCCAGGAGACTGACCAGGAGAGCGTTTTAAAGATACTGTTATCGAATTTATCTCTCATCCCACCTCTACATTTTTTTTTAGGTGCTGTATTTTGTAGATTAAATATTTCGCTTTGATGCATTTGGAAAGTTCCCCGTGTGTGTTCCAGCAGAATGCTGCTGCACATTCTCAAACACCTTACCATTTTTTTCTCTTAGACCAAAGCCAAATACTGCGGGTGCTGGAAACCGGAACAGAAAATGCTGGGAAAAATCTCAGCAGGCCTGACAGTGTCTGTGGAGAGAGAAACAGAGTTTCTCTCAGAGCCCCTCTGAAGAAGGGTCACTGGGATTCGAAACGTTAACTCTGTCCTTCTCTCCACAGACGCTGTCAGACCTGCTGAGTTTTTTCCCAGCGTTTTCTGTTCTCACACCATCTTTCTCTTTTTCTCTGCATTTGAAGTTTTTTTCTTTGATTTCGCTTTTTAAGTTCCGTTGTGCAATCTTCTTGATTCAACCTTTGGCCTTGTCGTACCTCAATATTAAAAATGTGCGCCAAGAGCTGGTAATCGTTTATTAATTTGTGTGCCACCATGCGGTGGTATTAACACAGAATGGAGGTGTTCAGTTCTGACTCCTCTTCTGTAGTTCAGGGTCCACGTTTTAAGGTAACAAAGCCAAATTTTGATTTTTTTTTTAACTATGTGGAATTCCCAAAGATTTGAGAGACCATGGTGCGAATCGGCCCGGAAATGGAAACACTTGCCTAAAAGGACTGCTGTTTTATTGTGACTTGAATAAAGTAGGTTATGTTTTCATCATATCCAGTCCATAGCACAGAAATGGGCCATTTGGCCCCATTCGGTCCAAACTGGTGTTTATGCTCCACACAAGCATCCTCGTCTAACCCCATCACTGCCCCATTCTATTCCCTTCTCCCTCGTGTGTCTATCTGGCTTCCTCTTCAAGTGCATCGGCGCTGTTCACTTCAACTGCTCCCTGCTGATGTGAGTTCCGCCTTCTCACCATTGTGAGTAAAGCAGTTTCACCTGAATTCCTTTTTTTGGGTTTATTAGTCACTATTATATTTATGTCATCTAGTTTTAAACTCCGCATTATGTAGAAGTTTTAGAATTGTGTTCTTAAAAAAGAAAAGAGGCCTTTGTCAAGGCATAATTACTCACCACCCACTCCACTGCTGATCTCTGAAAGATTTGAACAAGTTCTCTTTGTCACTAAACAGACGAGAAACTGATGAAGAAATTCAGCACACGTTAAAGAGAAATGTAATTGTGCTGCCACATCTTCCAATTGCTCATCTGATACTGAATGCCCACCATTTCACGGACAATGTGTAACTTTGTTCCCTTCATGTTCCATCATGCGATGTGTACAAAACACATTCTCTGTACCTTTTTATAATGTCTTTTTTTTTCCAAAGAGTGAAACTCTGCACTGCCATAATCCAACAAGGAGACAGTGGCCTGGAATTTGGGGTTAAGCAGTGAAGCAAAGGTATTCAGCACAGACCTTGAATAAAGTCATGCTGAGAGATCTAGCCATCTCTGCGGCAAGGACTTTATCCCTCTCCTCCATGCAGCGGATCTCGGTGTTCTCCAGTGGGGATTCCCAGCAGTGAGCTGTCCAAGCAGCCAATCACATTAAAGAATTCTCACACAGCCAATCAGAAAATGAAATGCATGGATAAACCCAATCGCATTTTTAAATTTTTACCGAGCATAATGGAGGTTCGGACAGATAAATAGGGTGATGGTAGAAATATCATGAAGTAACTTTAAAAATTATTTTTAGTTATTTGAAGAAAACTATTTGAAAAGGAGAAATTTGCAGGGCTGTGGGGAAAAGGCAGGGGAGAGTAGCACTAGGTGCATTACTCTTGCAGAGAGCTGGCACAGATGTGATGGGCTGAGTGGCCTCTTTCTGTGCAGTAACCCTTCTATGATAATGACCACGAACACTGACAGTTCACCACCCAAATCCCCAGCGAAGTCCGGGCCATTAGTACAAGCCTGTCTCTGTAAGTGATAAGAAATTGTACCCCTGTAAAACCATTTCCAACCTCCAAAGCAGCAACCATTTTTAAAGGAACTGGGATGTTTGAGTTAAAGTCTGATATTAGGGAATTCTAAATTTAAATGTATCAGTATACTTTTAAAATAGTTCTACCAGGGTAGGAATGTGAGTGGCCATAATGTGTAGGCAATAGAGCTAGGGTTGTTCTCCTGGGATCCAAAAGATTAAGGAGAGAATTTAATAGACATTTTCAAATTCCATTGGGTTTTAGTGATATATAAATAAGGAAAAGCAGGAGGGTCAGTTACTAGAACTTGCAGATTAGGACTGGAAAATTGCAGCGATGAGGAGAGATTGGATAGGCTGGGGCTGTTCACCTTGGAATAGAGGAGGCTGAGGGGAGATTTGATTGAGATGTACAAAACTGTGAGGGGCCTGGGTAGAGTGGGTGGGAAAGACCTATTTACTTTAGCAGAGAGATTAGTGACTAGGGGGCATGGATTTGAAGTGATTGGAAGAAAGGATTAAAGAGGGGAGATGAGGAAAAACCTCATCACCCAAAAGGTTATGGGTCTGGAACTCTCTGACTGAAAGGGTAGTAGAGGCAGAAACCTTCAACTCGTTTAAGAAGCATCTGGATGTGTACCTCAAATGCTGGAACCTGCAGGGCTATGGACCAAATGCTGGAGAGTGGAATTAGGCTATGTGGCTCATTTCTCGACTGGTGCAGACACGATGGGCTAAGTGGCCTCTTCTCGCGCTGTAAACTTTCAATGATTAGATTGACAAGCGAACCAAAGAGGAAAATGAAGATAATTTTTTTTTACACACCGTGAGTTGTTGTGTTCTGGAACACTCCAGCCCAAAGGGCGGTAGAAGCAGATTCAATAGGAACTTTCAAAAGGGGAATTGGATAAGTCGTCAAAAAGGGGGGAAAAAATTGCAGGGCTATAGGGTAAGAGCAGGGGGAGTGGGGCTAATTAGATGGCTCTTTCAAAGAGCCGGCACAGGCACCATGGGCAGAATGGCCTCCTGTGCTGTATTATTCTGTGGGAATTCCTGGAAGGTGACCTAGGGAAGGTTTGGCTTTGATAACTCTAAACGACGAAAGAATGAACTTGCATTTCCATAGCACTTTACAGGCAATGAAATAATTTCACAGCGTTGTCACTGTTGTAATGAAGGGAGTGCAGCTATCAGTTTGCGCACAGCAAGCTCCCACAGGTAGCCATGTGATAATGGGCAGATCATCGTCTGCTTTTGTGACGTTGATTGAGGGATAAATATGGGCCAGGACACTGGCTGCTCTTCATGATGGTGGCTGTGGAGTCCATTGAGCCCAACTGTAGAGGGTGGAGTGGGCCTCTGTTTGAACGTCTCATCTGAAGGTCAGCATCTCTGACTGTGCAGCACCCCCGCACTGCAGCGCAAGCCTTAATTTTGTACCCTGGTCTCTGGAGTAGGACATGAGCCCACGACCTTCTGACTCAGTGCTACCCACTGAGTCTGAAGATGACACTATGATTCAACAGGCTTGTTCACATTTGCATGAGTGTTAAGCAGACACAGGCATAAATTGAAGCTTTTAGAGCGAAGACAATAAAAATAATTCTCTGGTTGTGGTTAAAAGGCCGCAGGGGGAGTAATTAATCCTTTGATAAAATTGTTGTCTTTATTCTTCCAGGTACCAACAAATGCTTCATAGAAATTTGGTTTATCTGGCAACAATAGCAGATTCCAATCAGAATATGCAGTCACTCTTACCAGCTGTAAGTATCCTTTTTAAACGTTTTTTTTCAAAAAAAATGGAAGTTTTCAAACTTGCAGAATCTCTGATATGCAGGTGATGAAACCCTTTCAGAAGTGGGAATCAGCAGCAATATCAATTTGGAGTTAATTATTTCTGTCGTTTGTACATTCACAGCAAGTTTTTAATAAAAACGAAATCAATAAATTCAGAGCGAGGTTTAATGGAACTGGTTCCCCAAGTCACTGCACATGAACACAATAAATAGGAGCAGGAATAGACTCTATGGCCTGTCGAGCCTTCTCCGCCACTCGATGTGATCATGGCTGATCTTGGGCTCCATTTTTACCACCCGTTGCCGATATCCCTTGATTCCCTGAGAGACCAAAAACCTGCCTATCCCAGCCTTAAATGTATTCAGCGATGGAGCATCCACAACCCTCTGGGGTAGAGAATTCCAAAGATTCACCATCCTCTGAGTGAAGAAATTTCTCCTCATCTCAGTCCAAAATGACCGGCCCCTTATCCTGAGACGCTGCCCCCGTGTTCTAGATTCCCCAGCCAGCGGAAACAATCTCTCAGCATCCGCCCTGTCGAGGCCCCTTCAGAATCTTGTATGTTTCAGTGAGATCGCCTCTTACTCTTCTAAGCTCCAGAGAATTATCGGCCCAACTTACTCAGCCTCCCATCACAGGGCGACCCTCTCGACCCAGGGACCAATCTAGTCAACAAATTGCAAGCAAACAGAAGTAAATTTTGCAGATTGGGCGTATAATATAATGGGCAAATGAATTTTCACATAGGTAAGCTTGAGTGTGGTCAGAAAAACAAGGAAGCTTTATATTAGATACGAGCATACGAATTAGGCCACTTGAGCCTACTCCGCCATTCAATAAGATCATGACTGATCTGAATGTAACCTCAGCCGCACATTCCTGCCTAACTCCGATAACCTTTCACCCCCTTGTTTATCAAGCATCTATCCACCTCTGCCTTAAAAATATCCAAAGACTCTGCTTCCACCACTTTTTTGAGGAACAGAGTTCCAAAGACTCTCAGGCCTCTGAGAGAAATTTTTTTTTTCCTCATCTCTGCCTTAAATGGGCGACCCCTTATTTTTAAACAGCAGAGGAAGAAACAACGTCTCCACGTCCATCCACCCTGTCAAGTCCCGCCAGGAACTTCATAGGCTTCAATCAAGTTGCCTCTTACTTTTCGGGAGTTTAGAAAACGAGAGTCTCAGTGACGCAGGGGAATAAGGGGTCTTGGGGGGGATGGGGGGGGGGGGGGGGTGGGTGGGGGGCTGGGGGGGGTGGGGAGGTGGGCGGGGGGGTGGGGAGGTGGGCGGTGGGCGGGGGGGGTGGGGTGGTGGTTGGGGGGGGGGGTGGCGTTTTGGTGGGGGGGGGGGGCAGGGAACAAAGACGCCATTCACTAAAAGCAGCAATGCAGGTTAACAAGGCAGTGAAAACGTAAACTGAGTACTTGGGGTTTGTTTCTAGAAGGATAGAATTGAAAAGGTAAACCTGTATTGAATCTTAGTTAGACCACACTGTGTACAGCTCTGCTGTTTAGAAAGGATGTATTGGGCCACGGCGAGATTAGGTGCATCTATACTTTTCTGTTCATTCATGGGATGTGGGCGGCACTGGCAAAATTTTGTGCCCACCCCTAATTGTCTACTCAAGGTTAAGGAAACAGATGAGATCCTGGCCTTTTACAAACAGAGGGACAGAGTACAAAAACCAGGAAGTAATTTTAATCCTTTCTAAAAACTCTCGTTCAGCCCCAGCTGGAGTATTGTGTTCGATTCTGAGCACCGCACTTTAGGAAGGACGTGAAGCTCTTTGGTCAGGGTATGGAAAAGATTTACTGGGATGGATCCAGGGCTGAGGGATTACTCGGAATTGCGGAGTAGACCAGCTGGAGAAGCCAAGGAGGTCAAGGGATGATATGACAGGGGTGTTCAAAATGAAGGAGGGCTTCGACAGAGTAAGTGAAAAGAAATTGTTTCCAGTGGCTGAAGGGTTAATATCCAGAGGGCCTAGATTTAAGGTGATGGTGAAAGAACCAGAGGTGACATGAGGAAAACCCTTTTTACACAATGGGTGGTTAGAGCTTGCAATGCCCTGCATGACAGATTCAATAGTAACTTTCAAAAAGAGATTGGATAAATACTTGAAGAATAATTTCTTCTGGGCTTGCCCTATGGAAGTCAGACCAGATTCGATGGGCCAAATGGCAGCCTGGGGCCCTAATATTCTATGAATCTATCATTTTGGAAAAAGACTCTTATTTAAAATCTCTTGGCCTTCTCTAGCGCAGTGGAAATGATCCCTGTATTGCGGGTCCTCCTTATTACTGTAGCTTCCCATTTGCAGCTACACCCTGATAACTTGACTTTGCAAACTCTCTATGGGATGCTTTGCTCTGTCTACAATGTGTAGAATGGGCTGCCCAAAACTGTGGCCAGTACTTTTGTGAGCTTAGCAATGTTTTATACAGGTATGGAGTTTAAAAAAAAATTACTGAGCAGGTTATGGATCAGTTATACAAAGCCTTGATCAGAACTAACTAGAATACTGTGTTTAGCTTTGAGCAACAAGTACAAATTTATGAAGTTCTTTTGATACATCAGGTAAGGACGTTTCCAGTGACAGGAGCGTCAGTATCCAGAGTTCACCGATTTAAGATAATTGGAAGAGGGGTTGGGGGTGAGGGATGATGAGGTTTTTTCTGGTGACTTGAGAGTTGCCGTGATCTGGAACACGCTGCCTGGATAGGCGGTGGGAGCAGATTCAGTAGTAACTTTCGAAAGGGAACTGGATAAATAATTGAAAGGGAAACATTTGGGGGCTATGGGGAAAGAGGGAGGGCAAGTGTGACTAATTGGAGAAGAGCCAGCAAAGACATGATGGGCTGAATGGTATCCTGTGCTATATAATTCTATAAAACCTCCAGAAAGGTACATGGATCTTGAATGGGAGTAGAATTCAGGTTTGCTAGAATTATGCCAGGGCTTAAGGACTTAAACTATGAGGCCTATTGCATTCTTCTGTTTATTGCAAAGGTACCAATCGTACCACAAGGATTGACAAAACAATAATGCGTGTTCTTTATTTGAAGATAAGGGATAAACAAAGATACACAGACAAAGATAACTGGGAGGCTGTGTAGACACAACTGTTGCTTCATCCTGTCTACAGAGTCATGGGATTAAACATCACATACTGTCCCATGTTGGGCAGTGATGGACAACTGTTCCTTTTTTATTTATTCTTTCTTGGGATGTGGGCCTCACTGGCAAGGCCAGCATTTGCTGCCCTTCCCTAATTGCCCTTGAACTGAGCGGCTGGCTAGGCCATTTCAGAGGGCAGTTAAGAGTCAACCACATTGCTGTAGGCCAGACTGGGTAAGGACAGCAGATTTCCTTCCCTAAAAGACATTAGTGAACCAGATGGGTTTTTACGATAATCGGTGATTAGTTTCGTGATCACGGTTACTGAGACTCGTTTTTCAAACCCAGATTTATTAATAAACTGAGTTTAAAGAATTCAGTCAACTTTTAATGTCTTGATTAGATCACCCCGGAATCTTCTACATTCCGGAGAATATAAGCCTAGACTGTACACCGTATCCTCATAATTTAACCATTTTAGCCTCATGACAACCGATCAATGTCACCTGCCCTATGCAGGAGCCATTAAGGGATGAACAGGGGTGGTTTCCACGTTGGTGACTGCAGCTCTGAAGAGTTAAAGTGAGGGGCTAAACGGGTGCAATTCTGTTTTCTTTTTTGTTGTTTCAATTCACTTTTTACTTCTCTGCCCTGCTTTAGCCTCCCACACAGACCATGGCAATGGGACCAGGGGGAATGAACCAGGGCGGAATGAACCAGCTCCCTCACGGACACGCAATGGGCTCGGACAGTATGGTAGGAGGGGGTCCACCTGCTTCTCACATGCAAAACCAGATGAACGGACAGCTGCCTGGTGAGCTTCTCTTGATGCGCTATTAGGCGCCAGTGTAACTGATCATTTGGATTCACAATGAACCGGAGAGAACATCTTGTGTTTGAGAGTTCTGGAGCCTTCTGGAACCAAGTTCAGTGTTGAGCAAACTGCCCTCAGACTGCTTCAGCTCAGACAAAATATTTGCATAACCATAGTTTCTTAATTCTTTCCTGGGCTTTGAGCATTGCTGGGAAGGCTAGCATTTATTGTCCATCCCTAATTGCCTTTGAGCAGGTGAAAGAGTTAGGTTTCAAAGAATCTCTTGAGAGAGGCAGGTGGAGAGGTTGATGGAGGGAATTCCTGAGCTTAGGGCCCAGGTAGCTAAAGGCATGATCACCAATGGTGGAGCGCTTAAAATCAGGTATGTGCAAGAGGCTAGAATTGGAGGAGCACAGAGATATCAGAGTGTTGTGGGGCCAGAGGGAAACATAGAGATTGGGAGGTTGTCAAGGCCATGGAGGGATTTGGAAACACAGATGAGAATTTGAAGATTGAACCAATGTAGGCCAATGAACTCGGGGGTGATGGGTGAACCGTACTTGGTGCAAGTTACGATATGGGCGCAAGAGTTTCGGGCAATTCCTAGGTTTTGGGAGCATGACAGAAGAAATTAGAAGTCCAAAGTTCTGACTGTTCAATCATGTCAGCTTGGGCAGATAAATGGTAACTCTTCTTATCGTGTCCACAGACAGTCTATACATGGCCCAGCCAGAACTGGACACATTTTTGTGGCTTGTTGCTGAACTTGGCAAGATCTGCAACAGTGCAGGGTTCCTCTAGCGACAGGCATTGCAGGAGATGTTGTATAGTCTGTGGCTCAGTTCCACATTCACAAGTTGTCAGGTAGGTTGTATATCCCCATTTACTTATTGACACCTTTGAATGACCTACACCAGTCCTAAGTCTGTTAAGGCACTTCCAGGTTGCCCAGTTGCAATTAGCTCCTGGGGGAAAGCTTTCATCTAGTAGAATTTCCAAAGCTGGGGGTTGTTCGAGACTGGCGAGCTGGTCTTTCCACAAGGTGTTGCATGCTTCAGATGTGGTTGATTGTAATGGAACAACACTGTTCATGAAGCTCTTCCTTGACCTTAGGCGACTGAGTGTAGGTATATGACCATGTAGAGGGTGCCTCTCATCTGATGTCTGACGGAGTTGCTCTTTCTTGCTGGCTACCATTCTTCTTATATCAGTGAGAGTGATACCCGCCAGGATATATGGGCTGTTGGTGTTTGTTGGTTTTAAACAACTTGTGATAAGTCGGCAGCTTGCATTCAGAATGTCATCCATCTTCTTAGCATGAGTAGATCTTTCCCATGCAGGGCAGGTGTATTTGGCAGTGGAATAACAAAGAGCAAGTGCACTGGTTCGCAATGTTTTCCAGCTTGCTCCCCATTTTGTGTTAATGAGCTTATTCAGGATGTTGTTTCGTGCGCTCACTTTAGCCTTTGTCTTTTCGATGTGGTTCTTGATGGTGAGGCATCTGTCAAGGGTGACTCCTAAGTAGATAGGGTGCTCGCAATGCATCAGTGTTGCTCCACACCAGGTTACTTTAAGCTGGCATTTGGCGTCACAGTTTCTGAGGTGGAATGGACAAACTTGCGTCTTTGATGGGTTTGTGCGAAGGTGGTTTTCTTCATAGTAGGATGTTAGTCCCTCCAAGGCCTCAGAAAGCGTTTTCTCCACGGTGTTAAAATCGGTGCTTTGGGCAGTGACAGATAAGTCATCAGCAGATATAAAACGGCGCGTGACACCATCTATAGGTTGTTCATTTGTGTAGATGTTGTATAGCAGCAGTGCAAGCACGCTTCCCTGAGGAAGACCATTCATCTGAATACGCCACCTGCTGCACTTCCCACCTAGTTCAACATAGAACCGGCGATTCTGAAGCATGCTTTCTAACAGCTCTGTTAAGTGAATATCTTTTGTCATCTCTAGGATCTTGCAGAGGAGACGTCTATGCTTCACTGTATCGGATGCTGCTGACAGGTCTACAAAAACAGCACCTGTTACCATCCCTTGCTCAAAACCATCTTCAATATGTTGTGTGAGGTTGAGCAGTTGGCTTGTTGTTGATTTGCTGGGGTGGAAACCTGCTTGCTCTGGAATGATCTTCTCTTCTACAGTTGGTGCTATCCTACTGAATATCAGGCGTTCAAACAGCTTATTGGTGTGGCAAAGCAGTGAAATTGGCTGAAAACTCTTAGGATCTGGTGCCTTCTGCCAAATATTAGGTAACTTGTGTGTTGCCAGACAGGTTGAACAATTGTAGGAGCCATTTCTTTGCTTGCTGTCCAAAATGCTTTATCTGCTCCATTGATATGTTGTCAAGACCAATGGCTTTCCCATGTTTTAGACTAGATATACCAGTTTCCAGCTCTTCCATGGTGCATGGTACAGTGAAGCCAGGGTCATCAGTGTACTTCTTCCTATCTAGTTGTGCTCTTGGTTGTTTCTTGTTGGTTTTTCCATTTAGGAGCAACTGGTGTGCAACTTGGTTTGTAGATACATTTAGATGTTGGGCAGCTTTCTTGGGATCGCCTCCAAGTTTACATATGAGAGACCATGCCTTCTTGCTGTTTTTTGTAAGATCTGTTGTCTCTATCAAGGTGTCCCAGGTGTTTTGACACTCTTGAGAGATACTTAACATCGCCCTCTCACCGGTAGATATTGTTTCCACTGAGAAGGGGTCAGATTCAAACATTGAGACATACTCCCAGTAGAGTTCAGCATGTTAAGTAATAATTGTGCCAGGCAATGACCATTTCCCCTTGAAATTCAATGGCATTACTATCACTGAATCTCTCATTATCAAAATCCAGGCGGCTACCAGAAGTGCACTTGGACTAGCCATATAAATACTGTGGCTACAAGAGCAGGTCAGAGGCTGGGAATCCTGCGATGAGTAACTCACCTCCTGACTCCCCAAAGCCTGTCCACCATCTACAAGGCACAAGTCAGGATTGTGATGGAATACTCCCCACTTGTCCAGACGAGCGCGGCTCCAACAACACTCGAAAGCTTAACACCGTCCAGGGCAAAGCAGGCCGCTGGAGGAGCACTGCATCCACCACCTTCAGCATTCACTCCCTCCATCACCGTCGCACAGTAGCACCATCTACAAGATGCACTGCAGCAACTCACCAAGACTCCTTTAACAGCACCTGCCAAGCCCGCGATCTCTACCACCTAGAAGGACAAGGACAGCCGGCACATGGGAACACCACCACCTGCAAGTTCCCCTCCAAGTCATTCACCATCCTGACTTGGAAATATATTGGCCGTTCCTTCACTGTCGCTGGGTCAAAATCCTGGAACTCCCTCCCCAACACCACATGGACTGCAGCAGTTCAAGAAGGCAGCTCTCCACCACTTTAAGGGCAATTAGGGATGGGCAGCAAGTGCTGGCCCAGCCAGCAACATCCACATATCCAAGACTGAATTTAAAAAAAATCTAAACCAGCTCCGTGACTTTTAATTGGCATATCCCACCACAGTGAAGCACCATCGTTCTGCCTCCTGGGAGAATAATGTGTGTGAATTTCATTTTTTTTTTCGTTCATTGGATGTGGGCATCAGTGGCTAAGCTGGCATTTATTGCCCATCCCTAATTGCCCTTGTTCTGTGGGTCTGGAGTCACGTGTAGGCTAAATCAGGTAAGGATGGCAGTTTTCCTTCCCTGAAGGACATTATTGAACCAGATGGGTTTTTACAACAATCAGCAATGGTCTCATGGTCACCATCAGACTTTTATTAATATCCAGATTTTTATTGAATTTAAATTTCACCATCTCCCATGGTGGGATTTGAACCCGAGTCCCCAGAGCATTACCCTGGGTCTCCAGGAGTACTGGTCAGTGACAATGCCACTATTCCAGTGACAATGCCTCCCCTTTCTTTGCTATGAGGAGGACACTGTTAGGAACCACGTGTCCATTTAAATTTAATTTATATTTGTGCATTAAAAAAGCTTTTAGTTTCATTTAGGTTTTTTTTGTGAGCTTGGTACCTGGAAGTCTGGAGGGCATCCTAACAAAAATGCCAGGTTTACTGCATTTGTTTGTGTACGTGCATTTTTAATAAGGTTTTACAATCCACGCAGTTAAGAGACGGGTTAAAAGGAAGTTAAAGGGTTTAGTGAATTTGGGGGGGGGTGGTGTGGG
Organism: Carcharodon carcharias; assembly: GCF_017639515.1. Taxonomy (NCBI): domain Eukaryota; kingdom Metazoa; phylum Chordata; class Chondrichthyes; order Lamniformes; family Lamnidae; genus Carcharodon; species Carcharodon carcharias. The sequence continues at coordinate 187,440,258 of NC_054472.1, forward strand.
GGGGTGGAAACACACAGTAGATAAAACTGTGCTGTTGCATAGCAAGAGGGTCCAGTCACACACACACGTACACGTACATGTACACACGCACGTACATGTACACACACACGTACACGTACACACACACGTACATGTACACACACAATTACACACACACACAAATAGAAAAGAAGTGCAGAGTGTGTATGTCAGAGAGAGAAGACGAGAGTTCTGTGCTCCCTGATAAGAAATTCTACAAGTTTGCTGGGGCATTGAGCTTAGGAAGCTCGTGTGTTTGCTCTGCGGTTGTAGCGATAGTGAGTTTAGGGCATGGTTTTGGATGTCTCAGGGAGAGATACCAGCTGGGACAATACTCAGAAATCCATCGGAAGAAAAACCATTCGTAACTGGGTCAGCCCAAGCAAGATGCCTTGGTGATAAGATAGTGGTAAACCTTCACTGGCTTTTTGTGTCTGTCAGGGTTATTGCTGGGGAAAAAAAGGAATGGTGCGAGTTTGAATCATTTTCTTGCATTTGTGTTGAGAGCTTTCTAACCTTTCAGTCTGGTTGAAATATAGTTCATTTTTTCGTGTTTAATCAATGCTTTATTTTGCATGTTAAAAGTTCATCGGTAAGCTCCTGTGAATCTGTTCAGTAACTGCCCTCCATAGTTTCTGGGAGAGGGGATAAAAAAAGTAGTTAGGACCTATGAAGCCAGGTTTCACTCTGGGACCTGACTTGCCCAGTATTAACATCGGCTGGGATTGTAACAACGTTCCCTTGTTACGCCTCCCAGCAACACGTTCTTGTTGTCAAACCAGCTATCAGGGAGTGAAGGCAAACTGCCAATCATACCAGGTGTGGAATTCACTCATGGGAAACCATTGAACCAAACCCAAGAGGCAACATTAAGAGCTGGCCTAAGATTTATAACTCTTGTTACGATCTCTGCAGATATGGAGCTTTTGAAGATTAAGTTCCACTCTCCTCCCGGTTTTTCGGTAGGCTTGCTTCTCGCTGCCACTCTGAGGCAAGTCTTCCAGTCTCCTATGAACAACGTTTCACTCAGTCTTCTGAGTGTCCCTGGCTGACTTCCAGCGGCAAGGCCCACTCGGATGACTCCTTAATCCTTAAATCTCCCCAAGTCCTGTCCCTTTGAACAGAGAATTAGTTCTCACCAGCACCCTGCTTGGTGGTTAATACAGGGGTAAAAATAGCCTTTTTCTCTGCTTTTCACAGCAGCAACTGATTCAGCCTCCCTCTCATAGAAACGTACACATAGCAACATAGAAACTAGGAGCAGGAGTAGGCCATTCTACCCTTGGAGCCTGCTCCACCATTCATCATGATCATGGCTGATCCCCTATCTCAACGCCATTCTCCCACTTTCTCCCCATACCCCTTGACACCTTTAGAATCCAGAAACCTATCTATTTCCTTCTTAAATATGTTCAGTGACTTGGCCTCTCTCTGGTAGAGAATTCCACAGGTTCACCAGCCTCTGAGTGAAGAAGTTTCTCCTCATCTCAGTCCTAAATGGCCTACCCCATATCCTGAGATTGTGACCCCCTTGTTCTAGACCCTCCCAGCCAGAGGAAACTTCATCCCTGCATCCAGTCTGTCCAGCCCTGTCAGAATTTTATACGTTTCAATGAGATCCCCTCTCATTCTTCTGAACTCCAGTGAATACAGGCCTAGTTGGCCCAATCTCTCCGCATATGACAATCCTGCCATCCCAGGAATCAGTCTGGTGAACTTTCACTGCAGTCCCTCTATGGCAAGTATATCCTTTCTTAGGTAAAGAGACCAAAACTGCAATCCTGGAACTCCCTCCCTAACAGCACTGTGGATGTATTTACATCAAATGGACTGCAGCGGCCCAAGAAGGCAGCTCACCACTACCTTCTCAAGGGCAGTTGGGGATGGACAATAAATGCTGGCCCTGACCAGCGATGCCCGCATCCTGTGAAAGAAAAGAAAGGGAGGTTGTGGATTCAAGCCACAATCCAGAGGTGTGAGCACAAAAATCAAGACTGACAATCTAGTGCAGTTCTCAGGGAGTGCTGCACTGTTGGAGGTGCCAAGTTTGGGATGAGTTGTGCAGCTGCTGTAAGACATCCTTGGTCCTGTCAGACTCTGTGTCCAGAAAGCCAGCTGCCCCTCTTTTCTTAAACAAAAACAAAAATACCTGGAAAAACTCAGCAGGTCTGGCAGCATCTGCAGAGAGGAACACAGTTAACGTTTCGAGTCTGCAAGACTCTTCAACAGAACTAAGTAAAAATAGGAGAGGTGAAATATGAGCTGGTTTAAGGAGGTGGGGTGGGACAAGAAGAGCTGAATAGAGGGCCAGTAATAGGTGGAGATAACCAAAAGATGTCACAGACAAAAGGACAAAGAGGTGTTGAAGGTGTTGATATTATCTAAAGGAATGTGCTAATTAAGGGTAGAAAGCAGGACGAGCAAGGTACAGATAAGCCTCTTTTTTTGTGTCAAGGTGTGAAAGCAGTCATTTGAATTTCAATAGGGGATTTTTTTGGTTACAGATCACATGGGCCTATCTCCAGGCAGAATTGCTATGATCAGACCATGTCCCTGCCCCCACCTTTCACGGTGTCCAGGACATATTCTGCCCCACATTCAGTTAAAGAGACATTGTAAAACCATAATCGTCTTGTAAAGTCCCACATCCATGAGATAATTGATAACAGTTATCTGGAGTTTACTTATGACAACTGCAGTTCTAAATTTTAAAGTGAATTTTTTTTTAAAAATTGCACTTTGGCAGTCTCTTTCGATGATGTCAGATTACCCTAAATGAGGTACTTTCTGAAGTGCAATGGTATTTTATTCAAGAAACATCTTCACAGCCCAAAGGCTGAATTGTAGTGAGACTTAGATCAAAAAAATATATAAACTGTGGCGATCAGATTAAAAACGTGCACAAAGTAATGAACATGCTATAGCAAAAGTAGTATCAGAATACTTCATAATTCATATGCTTTAGAATATAACTCTTAGTTTTAGGATTATGGCTTATAGGTTGAAGGTTAAAGGCAGATAAATGCACATCTGGCTAAGAAATTGATAAACAGCCCCGAAGTACAGGTAATTCGAACAAGCTTTAAATTAATTGCACTTAAAAGCTAATGTGTATTTATCTTCCAAAGTCAGAGAGGGGTGTAAACACTTTAAACATGGATGACCCTTTCTTAAGCTTTAAATAAAGGGCTGAGTTGCCTTGTCAACCAATCAACACCTTTTTCTCCTGCAGTATAAATTGTTGTGATTGTTTGAAATTTGGCATTCTGGTGTTTGTCCTGATGAGTGCAAGATGAAAAGCTTCGACAACATGTCTCTCTTTTCAGCAATATTCAAGCTCTGTATTACCAAGTGACTGTATTTGTAGCCAGTGACTCTGGTTAACTAAAACGAAGATTTACACTTATATAGCACCTTTTATGACCACTGGATGTCCCAAAGCATATAACAGCCAATGGAGTATATTTTGAGGTGTAGTCACTGTAATGATGTAGGAAACACAGCAGCCAATTTGCACACAGCAAGCTCCCATAAACAGTAATGTAACCTTGACCACATGATCTGATTTGCGATGTTGGTTGAGGGATAAATATTGGCCAGGACACCACAGATAACTCAAAACAAAAACAAAAATACCTGGAAAAACTCAGCAGGTCTGGCAGCATCTGCGGAGAGGAACACAGTTAATGTTTCGAGTCCGAATGACCCTTCAACAGAACTAAGTAAAAATAGAAGAGAGGTGAAATATAAGCTGGTTTAAGGGGGGTGGGACAAGTAGAGCTGGATAGAGGGCCAGTGATAGGTGGAGATAACCAAAAGATGTCACAGACAAAAGGACAAAGAGGTGTTGAAGGTGGTGATATTATCTAAGGAATGTGCTAATTAAGGGTAGAAAGCAGGACGAGCAAGGTACAGATAGAAAACAAAAACAGAATTACCTGGAAAAACTCAGCAGGTCTGGCAGCATCGGCGGAGAAGAAAAGAGTTGACGTTTCGAGTCCTCATGACCCTTCGACAGAACTTGCGTTCGAGTCCAAGAAAGAGTTGAAATATAAGCTGGTTTAAGGTGTGTGTGGGGGGGCGGAGAGATAGAGAGACAAAGAGGTGGAGCGGGGGGGCGGGGGTGTAGTTGTAGGGACAAACAAGCAGTGATAGAAGCAGCTCATCAAAAGATGTCAACGACAATAGTACAATAGAACACATAGGTGTTAAAATTAAAGTTGGTGATATTATCTAAACGAATGTGCTAATTAAGAATGGATGGTAGGGCACTCAAGGTATAGCTCTAGTGGGGGTTTTTTTTATTTATATAATGGAAATAGGTGGGAAAAGGAAAATCTTTATAATTTATTGGGAAAAAAAAAGGGAAGGGGGAAACAGAAAGGGGGTGGGGATGGGGGAGGGAGCTTACGACCTAAAGTTGTTGAATTCAATATTCAGTCCGGAAGGCTGTAAAGTCCCTAGTCGGAAGATGAGGTGTTGTTCCTCCAGTTTGCGTTGGGCTTCACTGGAACAATGCAGCAAGCCAAGGACAGACATGTGGGCAAGAGAGCAGGGTGGAGTGTTGAAATGGCAAGCGACAGGGAGGTTTGGGTCATTCTTGCGGACAGACCGCAGGTGTTCTGCAAAGCGGTCGCCCAGTTTACGTTTGGTCTCTCCAATGTAGAGGAGACCACATTGGGAGCAACGAATGCAGTAGACTAAGTTGGGGGAAATGCAAGTGAAATGCTGGTTCACTTGAAAGGAGTGTTTGGGTCCTTGGACGGTGAGGAGAGAGGAAGTGAAGGGGCAGGTGTTGCATCTTTTGCGTGGGCATGGGGTGGTGCCATAGGAGGGGGTTGAGGAGTAGGGGGTGATGGAGGAGTGGACCAGGGTGTCCCGGAGGGAGCGATCCCTACGGAATGCCGATAAGGGGGGTGAAGGGAAGATGTGTTTGCAGATAGCCCTAGTGGGGGTGGGTGGGGTGAAGGAATCGAAAAAGGCTAAAAGGTAGAGATAAAACAATGGATGGAAATACATTTAAAAATAATGGAGATAGGTGGGAAAAGAAATATCTATATAAATTATTAGAAAAAAGGGGGGGATCAGAACGGGGGTGGGGATGGAGGAGAGAGTTCATGATCTAAAATTGTTGAACTCAATATTCAGTCTGGAAGGCTGTAAAGTGCCTAGTCGGAAGATGAGGTGCTGTTCCTCCAGTTTGCGTTGAGCTTCACTGGAATATTGCAGCAGGCCAAGGACGGACATGTGGGCAAGAGAGCAGGGTGGAGTGTTGAAATGGCAAGTGACAGGGAGGTCTGGGTAATGCTTGCGGACAGACCGAAGGTGTTCTGCAAAGCGGTCACCCAGTCTGCGTTTGGTCTCTGCAATGTAGAGGAGACCACATTGGGAGTAACGAATGCAGTAGACTAAATTGAGGGAAGTGCAAGTGAAATGCTGCTTCACTTGAAAGGAGTGTTTGGGCCCTTGGACGGTGAGGAGAGCGGAAGTGAAGGGGCAGGTGTTGCATCTTCTGAGGTTGCATGGGGAGGTGCCGGGGGAGGGGGTTGAGGTGTAGGGGGTGATGGAGGAGTGGACCAGGGTGTCCCGGAGGGAACGATCCCTGTGGAATGCCGCCGGTGGGGGGGGAGGGTGAAGGGAAGATGCATTTGGTGGTGGCATCATGGCTGGGGTTGGCGGAAATGGCGGAGGATGATCCTTTGAATGTGGAGGCTGGTGGGGTGATAAGTGAGGACAAGGGGGACCCTATCATGTTTCTGGGAGGGAGAGGAAGGTGTGAAGGAGGAGATGAACCACAGATAACTCCCCTGTTCTTCAAAATAGTTCCAATGGGATCCAATGAGAGGGCAGATGGGGACTTGGTTTAATATCTCATCGCAAACTTGGCACGTCCAACAGTGCAGCACTCCCTCAGTACTGCACTGGATAGTCAGCCTCAATTTTTGTGCTCATGCCCCTGGATTGAGGCTTGAACCCACAACCTTCCTTTTTTAAATTCCTTCACAGGATGTGGGCTTCGCTGGCTGGGCCAGCGTTTCTTGGCCATTCCTAATTGCCCTTGAGAAGGTGGTGGTGAGCTGCCTTCTTGAACCGCTGCAGTCCATGTGGTGTAGGTACACCCACTGTGCTGTTAGGGAGGGAGTTCCAGGATTTTGACCCAGAGACAGTGAAGGAACGGCGATATATTTCCAAGTCAGGATGGTGAGTGACTTGGAGGGGAACTTCCAGGTGGTGGTGTTCCCATCTATCTGCTGCCTCTGTCCTTCTAAGTGGTAGAGGTTGCGGCTTTGGAAGGCTCTGTTGTAGGTGGGTTGCTGCAGTGCCTCTTGTAGCTGAACACACTGCTGCTACTGTGCGTCGGTGGTGGAGGGAGTGAATGTTGAAGATGGTGGATGTGGTGGATGTTTCGAAGAGGAGCAGAGGAGGTCTCTCTGGTGTCCTGGCCAATGTTTATCCCTCCGTCAACATCTCGAAAACAGATGTTCCGGTCATTACCCCGTTGCTGCTTGTGGGAGCTTGCTGTGCAAAAATCAGCTGCTATGTTTCCTACCTTACAACAGTGACCACACTTTAAGAGTACTTCATGGGCTGTAAAGCACTTTGAGGTGTCATGCGGTCATGAAAAATGCTACGTCTTGATGTATTTTTCTCTGACGGTGAAATATCCTGTGCACTCCGGTGCAAACACATTACCCTTGAGGAGAGGGGAGGGAATAATAATAATTTGGGTTTCTGTGTGACCTGTTTGTTTCTCCCAAATTTACCAGGTCCAAATCACATGCCAGTGCAAGGACCAGGACAGCCTAGCATGGCGAATGCCTCGGTGAACATGCCAACGAGTAGCCATGGCTCCATGGGAGGCTACAGCCATTCAGTACCATCTTCACAGGGCATGCCAGCGCAAAACCAGATGAGTATGAACCCGGGGCAGTCGATGGGCAACTACGGCCCCCGAGCGAACATGAACATGCAACCAAACCAAGGTAATTAAAACTCTCGTGCAATCCACTTAGCGCCAACAGCAACTCGCGTTTATATAGCACCCTTCGATGCAGTTAAAACATCCCGGTGCTCTTCACAGGAACAAGATTATTAAGCAACTGGGGCGCACCGGGTGATATTAGGATAGGAGATCGCAAACTTGTTCATTGGGGTAGCTTTAAAAGCGGTGGGGGGGGTGTGCGGGGGGGCGGGTGGAGAAAGGGGTTTAGGGAGAGAATTCCAAGTCAGCTGAAGACATTGCCATCAAGGGTAGGGCAATAGAAATCAGGGATGGTCAAAAGGCCTGAATGTGGTAAAACGCGGAGATCTCCGGAGGGCTGTGAGGCTAGAGGAGATTGCAGAGATAGGGAAGGGAGAGGCCATGGAGGGATTTGGGAAAACTCCTGCTTCTAATTTGTATATCCTGCATAAATTTTAAAATCGGTGTGTTGGCAGAGGGGAACCAGCGTAGATCGGTGAGCACACTAGGTCATCGAGGAATGTGATGTGGTGTGAATTGGGATTCAGGCGGCAGGATAGCATTGAATCGTGGAGAACAAAAGGAGGAATTAGGGGTTTCAGCAGCAGATGAGCTGGGGCTGCTGTCTCCGAGTCAGAAGGTTATGGGTCGTTACTTGAGCACAAGTTCCAGGCTGATGTCCCAGTGCGCGACTGGGGGAGTGCTGCACTGTTGGAGTTGTTGTTCTTTCAGATGAGACATTAAACCGACATCCCGGTGGCCATCTTGGGTGTGTGTAAAAGATCCCCCATGGCGCCGTTTTGAAGAAAGGGAGTCCTGTGATTAAAACACACAATGCTGGAAAAACCCAGCAGGTCTGGCAGTGTCTGTGGAGAGAGAAACAGAGTTAACGTTTCCTGTCATTGACCTTTCATCAGGACTGAAATAAGGTGCTTTAGGAGGCACTATCTGGAAAGGTCTGCATTTGTACAGCTGGAAGAGACCAAGCAGTCGAGAGAACTGGAAGTGACATGAGGAAACATCGGGTTCTTGTGATCTACAACAATACACTGCCTGAACGGGTGGTAGAAGTTGGTTCAGTGGAAGCATTTACGTGGGGTGGAGGCAGATTCAACTGAGGCATTCGAGAGGGAGTTGGATTATTATCTGAAAAGGGAGAATGTGCAGGGCCGCAGGGAGAAGGCGGGGGGAGCGGCACTTGGTGAATTGCCCCTTCGGAGAGTGGCGCAGGCATGACAAGCCGATTTCTATGTTAGAACAATCACGTGACTTTGAGAATTGGATAAATGCTTGAAGGCAACGCAGTTATGGGGCTATGAGGAAAGAGAAGCAGGGAGTGGGGTTAATTGCATAGGTCTCCCGGGGAGCTGGCAAAGAAATGATGGACCAAATGGCCTCTTTTTTTTTTCTATTTATTCATGGACGTCACTGGAAAGGTCAGTATTTGTTGCCTGCCCCTAATTGCCCTTGAGCTGAGTGGCTTGCGAGGCCAGTTAAGAGTCAACCACGTTGCTGTGGGTCTGGAGTCACATGTAGGCCAGACCAGGTAAGGACAGCAGATTTCCTTCCCTGAAGGACATTAGTGAACCAGATGGGTTTTTGCGACCATCTGACAGTTTCACAGTCACTTGTACTGAGGCTAGCTTTTTATTCCAGGTTCAGTTAATTAATTTTGTTTAATTATTTATTTAATGAACCCTTCTGGGCTGACATTCCTTGCCACAGAAGTGCCAGGCAATGACCATCTCCAACAAAAGGGAAACTAACTATCGCCCCTTGACGTTCAACGATATTACTATTGCTGAATTCCCCACTATCAACATCCTGGGGGTTACCATTGACCAGAAACTGAACTGGACTAGCCTTATAAATACTGTGGCTACAAGAGCAGGTCAGAGGCTAGGAACCCTACAATGAGTAACTCACCTCCTGACTCCCCAAAGCCTGTCCACCATCTACAAGGCAGAAGCCAATAATGTAATGGAATACTCTCCACTTGCCTGGATGAATGCAGCTCTAACAACACTCAAGAAGCTTAACACCATCCAGGGCAAAGCAGCCTGCTTCATTGGCATCCCATCCATAAACAGTCAGTCCCTCCACCACTGATGCACAGTAGCAGCAGTGTGTGTACCATCTACAAGATGCACAGCAGCAACTCACCAAGGCTCCCTCGTTAGCACCTTCCAAACCCACGACCACTACCACCTAGAAGGACAAGGGCAGCAGATAGATGGGAACACCACCACCTGGAAGTTCCCCTCCAAGTCACTCACCATCCTGACTTGGAAATATATCACCGTTCCTTCACTGTGGCTGGGTCAAAATCCTGGAACTCCGTCCCTAACAGCGCTGTGGGTGTACCTACACCACACGGACTGCAGCGGTTCAAGAAGGCAGCTCGCCACCACCTTCTCAAGGGCAATTAGGGATGGCCTAGCCAGCGATGCCCACATCCCATTGATGAATAAAAAAAGAAAAGTGAATTTAAATTCCTTGGCTGCCGTGGTGGCTTTTGAACCTGTGTCTCCAGGTCACTTGTCCCAGGCCTCTGGATTAATTGTCCAACAACATTCCCACGAGCCCCCTGTCCCTCCTGCGCTGTATCATTCCCTTCTCAGGATATGGAACTTGAAACTCTTCCCTGAACAACCTGGAGTACACAATTGCTTAACTTGCTTCAGTACCAGTTCCCCAGTTATTGAGGAGCTTTGATTGAGTAACTAAGGAGAAAATGCTTTCACTGGCAAGGGAATCGGGTTAAAATAATTGGCAAAAAAAAGCCAAGGGATGGGGAATAGAAATCAATTTTTTTCTTTTACACAGTTGTTGTGACCTGGAACACTCGGCCTGAAAGGGCGGTGGAAGCAGATTCAGTAGTAGTTCACAAAAAGGAACCGGTTAAAGACTTGAAAACGAGGGAAATCGCCAACAAATCCAACCAGTAATTCAGGAGAAACTTCTCGACCTAGAGTGTGATGAGAGTGTTGAACTGACTACCACAGGCAGTTGTTGAGGCGATTGGCTTATATAAAGGAAGCTGGGGAAGTGTATGAGGAAGGAAGGAGTAGAAGGATATGCTGATGGGGTGAGATGAAGAGGGGTGGAAGGAGGCTTGTGTGGAACAGGAACACCATGGACCAGCTGGGCCGAATGGCCTGTTCCTGTGCAGCAGATTCAAGGTAATTTGCAGGGGCGATGGGGACAGAGCCGGGGAGCGGCCCCCCTTTATTTTTTTTAGAAAAGAGCTAGCATGGCTCTGAAGGGCCGAGTGTCCGCCGCCGCCTCCTGCACTGTAAGGTGGTAGATGTGGCGGACCGTCTTTAACGATGACTGTGTACCTTCCAGGTCCCATGATGCATCAGCAACCATCTGCCTCGCAGTACAACATGCCCCAGGGAGGGGGCCAGCATTATCCCAACCAGCCACCCATGGCCATGATGAATCCAGTTAACCAAGCAAATCACATGATGGGACAGAGACAGATGCCTCCATACAGACCAGCTCAGCAAGGTGAGTTCGACAAGAAATGTTACACCGGGTATTGTAACAGCATGGCCGCTTACCGGCTTCAGTCTGTTCCAACGGATTGATCAGAGTACGCCCGTGTCCATGTGCGTGAGCCTGTTGCCTGTGTGTGTGTATTATTGAATAATTCATACTGCAAATGCATTACGGAAAGCGTTTCTTGAAATCCCAGTGGTAATTAGCTCTCAGCTGTTAGATTTGCACTTTTCCACACCAATTGTGAACTCACGGCCACAGCTGTTGTGTGTTTATGATTGTGTTGAAACCTTGTCCTTCATTTGTCACATCAGCGCTTAGCTGATGTCACTGATGAGCCTTCAACCTATCTTTATTATCATTTATTGCTTTGGGGCAATTTAAATCATGGAATAAGTGGTGATGTTTCCATTTGAAGTTTGCCGGTACAGGTCTCCGGAACAAATCCAATTGGGAATTCAGGAGAAACTTCTCACCCAGAGAGTGGTGAAAATGGGAAACTCACTACCACAGGGAGTGGTTGAGGTGAATAATATATATGCATTTAAGGGGAATCTGTATGAGACAACCTCCCCAAAGTGAGTCATTTTTCCCTGCCACAAATCTTTAATGTGTTCACTCCTCCCCCACACCCTCACTGCTCTTCCAAACTGAGTAAATGAAAAGATTCAGTTTTTGAAAGTTTAACTTTGTCATAGTTGACAATAGTCTTTTCAGACATCCAAGCAATCGTTAAAACCAGCAATACTGTAGTCTCCTGTGGAGCTACTGTATAACTATGGACAAGAGAGAATTTAACCATCGCCCCTTGATGTTCAATGGCATTACCATCACTCAATCCTCCACGATCAACATCCTGGGGGTTACCATTGCCCAGAAACTGAACTGGACTGGCCATACAAATACTCTGGCTACAAGAGCAGATCAGAGGCTAGGAATCCTGCAATGAGTAACTCACCTCCTGTCCACCGATAACAAGGCACAAGTCAGGAGTGTGATGGAATACTCCCCACTTGCCTGGATGAGAGCAGTTCCAACAACACTCAAGAAACTTGACACCATTCAGGACAAAGCAGACTGTTTGATTGGCACCCCATCCACAAACATTCACTCCCTCCACCACCAATGTAGATTGGCAGTAGTGTGTACCATCTACAAGATGCACTGCAGCAACTCACCAAGGCTCCTTCAGCAGCACCTTCCAAACCCACAACCTCTACCATCTAGAAGGTCAAGGGCAGCAGATACATGGGAACACCACCACCTGGAAGTTCCCCTCCAAGCCACTCACCATCCTGACTTGGAAATATATCACCATTCCTTCACTGTCACTGGACCAAAATCCTGAAGCTCCCTCCTTAACAGCACTGTGGGTACACCCACGCCCTATGGGCTGCAGCGATTCAAGAAGGCAGCTCACCACCACCTTCTTAAGGGCAATGAATGCTGGTCTAGCCAGCAAAGCCCACATCCCTTGATCAACGTTTAAAGGATTGAAGCAATTAGGACTTTTTAAAGGGGTCAAGTCTCATAGGGATGTTTCGTAATAAAACTACCCAATGCAGATTAAGAATGTGTAATAAAATTGTTTGCTTGCTTGTTTCTTCATGTGAAAATCCCCCTCCTCCTAACGCGCGATCTGATGTGTGCTTTTTCTCAAAACCAGCAATTGTGTATCTGTGAAAGCCAGGACTATTTGATGCAAATCAAGAGGTTGTTTGCTATTTATATTCTGAAGAAAGCATCCTTTGAATGTGCACCTGTCGTGTACACAGTATACCAAGTTTCATTTTTACCAGCTCACTCTACCTGTGTGTTTTTGTATATATTCATCACATTTATAAAGAAATACCAAACAGCAAAGGCCACACTTAACACGAGACTGTTCCTATTTCCAGGTCCTCTTCAGCAATATGCAGGGCAGGAAGAATACTACAATGAGCAGTTCAATCATGGGCAGGGTACCCCAGAGAGCATGAACCAGCAGTATTATTCTGATGGTAATATTTGCCTATAACTTTTTATTCGGTGTTTTTTTTTTCTCTTGCTGTGTCCTGTTGCATACGCGCAGGGAATGCTAGGGTCTAATCTCCAGACTGCTCTTTGCTTTTACTGTTGGGCTAGTTTCAGTGGTAGGAGATTGACAGCTGAGGTTTTTGATGAGGATAGTCAGAGATGCTTTCAGCTTGGTCTGACAGACTATGTGGGATGTCACAACAGAGAAATGGGCTCCACGTGAGCCTCTCCAAGCTCATCTCTCACCTGAATCACCTGACTGAAGCATATAAGATGAGGGGTCTTAACAGGGTGAATGCGGAGAGGATATTTCTTCTTGTGGGAGAATCTAGAGCTCGGGGTCGCTTTTTAAAAATGAGGGGTCGCCCGATTTAAGACAGAGATGAGGAAAAAAATTTTTGAGGGGTTGTGAGACTTTTGGATTTCTCTTCCTCAAAAGGTGATTGAGGCATATTCTTTGAATATTTTTAAGATAGATTCTTGACAAGCAAGAGGGTGAAAGGTTATTGGGGGTAGGCAGAAATGTGGAGTTCAGGTTAAAATTAGATCAACCATGATCTTATAGAATGGCAGAGCAGTTTTGAGGCATCGAATGGTCTACTCCTGCTCCCAATGGTGAGAGTGACTGCCCTTGACATCAAGGCAGCATTTGACCGAGTGTGGCATCAAGGAGCCCTGGTAAAACTGGAGTCAATGGGAATCGGGGGGGGAAACTCTCCACTGGTTGGAGTCATACCTAGCACAAAGGAAGATGGTTGTAGTTGTTGGAAGTGACTCATCTCAGTTCCAGGACATCAATGCAGGCATTCCTCAGGGTAGTGTCCTTGGCCCAACCATCTTCAGCTGCTTCATCAATGACCTTCCTTCCATCATAAGGTCAAAATTGGCGACGTTTGCTGCAATATTCAGCACCATTCGCGACTTCCCAGATACTGAAGCAGTCCATATCCAAATGCAGCAAGACCTGGACAATATCCAGACTTGGGCTGACAAGTGGCAAGTAACATTTGTGCCACACAAGTGCCAGGCAATGACCATCTCCCACAAGAGAGAATATAACCATCGCCCCTTGACATTCAATGGCATTACCGTTGCTGAATTCCCCACTATCAACATCCTGGGGATTACCATTGACCAGAAACTGAACTGGACTAGCCATATAAATACTGTGGCTACAAGAGCAGGTCAGAGGCTAGGAATTCTGCGGCAATTAACTCACCTCCTGACTCCTCAAAGCCTGTCCACCATCTACAAGGCTCAAGTCAAGAGTGTGATGAAACAATTTCCACTTGCCTGGATAAGTGCAGCCCCAACAACACTGAGGAAGCTTGATACTATCCAGGACAAAGCAGCCCACTTGACTGGCACCACATCCACAAACATTCACTCCCTCCATCATCGATGCAGAGTGGCAGCAGTGTGTGCCGTCAACAAGATGCACTGCAGGAACTCACCAAGGCTCCTTAGATAGCACCTTCCAAATCCATGACCACTACCATCTAGAAGGACAAGGGCAGCAGATAGATGGGAACACCACCGCCTGGAAGTTCCCCTCCAAGCCACACACCATCCTGACTTGGAAATATATCGGCTGTTCCTTCACTGTCGCTGGGTCAAAATCCTGGAACTCCCTCCCTAACAGCACTGTGGGTGTACCTACACCACAGGGACTGCAGCAGTTCAAGAAGGCAGCTCACCACCACCTTCTCAAGGGGCAATTAGGGACAGGCCTAGCCCACATCCCATGAAGGAATAAAATAAATAAATTTGTATGTTCACACGCTCTCTCTGTCCGCATATTCTCATTCTTTTCTCCCTCTCATATTTTAAATATGCTAATGTACACTGAAGTTTTTTAAAAAGAGCTTCATTTAAGAGAGCTTCAAATTGGAAGGATTTCTAAGTAATGTAGAGCAGGTTGGATGACTTCCATGCAGTTTAAGTAAATTCCAATTTTTGGGGCTGGAGTGGTAATAAATCACTTGCTAGCTATGATCAACATTGGAACAATTTTGCAAGGAAACAAGTCTCTTTCAGATTAATGAACTCTTTTAATGGAGTAAATAAGGAGGAGCTGTTTCCACTGTTTGGAAGATCAGTAACCTGAGGAGACACGTTTAAGGTGATCGACAAAGGAACCAGAGGGGGAGATTAGGAGAATTTTGCTTTTCGCACAGTGAGTTGCGATCTGGAACTCGCAGCCTGAAGGGGCGGTGGAAGCAGATTCAATGGTAACTTTCAAAAGCAAATTGTGATAAATAATTGAAAATATTTGCAGGCTATGAGGTAAGAGCAGGGAGAGTGAGATTAATGGGGATTGCTCTTTCAAAGAGCCAGCACATACAATGGGCTGAATGGCCTCCTTCTGCGTTGTGTGATTTTACGATTCTGAGTGACATGCGCAAATACTTCTGAAGTTTCTCAATGTTTTATGTCCTGTTTGAGCCTCTTCATCTTACCAGGTAGATCCTCACTCCACAGGCTGATAGGGAAATGAAGGGAAGAAAATTCTTCTAAATTCCTTATTGGAATTATTGGTGACTATCTTATATTTGTGTTTATCATAACTTTGGTCTCTTTGATCTAGCAGCGATCTAACTGACCACTAGTACTGGTGTCACAGAATTCCTCCCTATTAAGAGAAACAAAGTGTAGACAAATAGAAAATCCTAACACACAGGACACCGTCCTGGCATTTCTGTGGCTTGTATCTGGTTTGTGGATTCCTGTCCCAGCCTAACACAGGACTGTTATTATTTTAATGTCAGGATTACTCACTTCAGAATAAAGCACTTCGGTTTTTCCACTAAATCATGAAATGTCGTCTCCCTTGACCATCCCTCACAAGTTGGCAGATTTTGGGTATATCATATTGTATCATATTGAGGCAATGCGCTCTTTCCTCCTTCATGCTTTTGATGTAACTGACAGTATCCAAAGTTGCGAGCGGGAAAGTCTAATATTCCCTGGTGTTTGTTACCACCTCTTGTCACTTGTGCCCTGCACAGTTCAGGTAGGTAGGTTGTGAATTGAACGTACAGAACTACAGGTGGCAAAATCAACCCTGAAAGTCAACATGGAGAATGTAACAATTGCTGCATCTCTCCCTGTTCTTTTCCTACATAATTTAAGTGAGTTATTTGTCTTTTTTTTGCAGTGCATTGGTAGATTTTTCCTGATAAACTTGCAGCATAATCCAAGCCACTGTTGTTCATTACTCGTGGAATTGCAATCAGAATCGCCAGAAGGAATTCCAATATATCAGCAAAAATACTAGAATTCCATGTCATGAAATTTCACTTATTCAGTCAACATAAATCAGCCAATGAAGTAATTTTTTTGGAAGTTTAGGAAGCGGGGCAGCCAATTTGCACATAGCAAGCTCGCGCAAACATAATATAACAATAACCTAAGTAATTTGTTTTGTGGTGTTAGTCGAGAGATAAATGTTGGCCAAGGTACCACATATAATTAGGAGAGTCTTTTACTTAAACTCCATGCATCATTTGTTGGATAGGTTGGGGTTATTTTCCTTAGAACAAAGAAGGCTGAGAGGTGACTTGATTGAGGTGTACAAAATTATGAAGGGAATAGATAAAGCGGACAGGATAAAATTGTTTCCCGTGATGGAGAATTCTAGAACCAGGGGCCGTAGATTCAAGATAGGTGGCAGGAGGTGTAGGGGGGAAATGAGGAAGAACTTTTTTTACGCAGAGGGTAGTGGGTGTCTAGAATTCGCTGCCCAAGTTGGTGCTGGAGGCAGAAACTTCAAACTCTTTTAAAAAGTACCTGGATTTGCACCTTGAGTGCTGTAAGCTGCAGGGCTATGGGCCGGGTGCAGGAAGATGGGATTAGCAAGGGCACCTGGGGTGTCCTTGGGCTGGCATGGACAAGATGGGCCGAATTGCCTCCTTCTGTGCTGTAACTTTTCTATGGTTGTGGAGGGATTCTGAACCCCTGGTTGTTATGGGAACAGCCTGGCCAAATGTTCATTTGTGAGACTACTTTAATGCGATATGGTCAGAACAAGTCCATTAAATTTTCAGATAAGCTGAGCAATAAACTCAGGCAGTGACTCACAGTGTAACACGGGCTATATATATCCTGCATTACGTCTGGACAGGGAGCACAAGATGACTTTCTCCTCTTGAAGCTTCTGACCTTTAGGCTCTTCACTATTTCTCTCTCTCTTATCTCTCTCTCTCATCTCTCTTTTCTCTCTCTCTCTTTCTCTCTCTTTCTCTTATCTCTTGTTTGTTCTTCTCTTGCACTTTTGTCTCTAGATTCCTCCACCGCACAGAGACAAAGTCAGGGCCTCTTTTATCCGGGCTCTTATCCAATTAACTCCTCCCTCACCCCAATCATCTTCAGCCCCATGTTTCAGCGTACTGTCCTTGGCCAATCAGGTATCTTTCCTGTGACCGTCACACCATGGCATAATGTTTTTCACAACCATCTCTGTTCCACTGTCTCTGATCTCAAAGCTTCAAGGTCTTGCATCTTAGAGGGGCCGAGACATTCCCCAATCCTTTGTTTGTATATGCACCAGCAATTCCCACAGACAGCCTCAAGGCCTTGGCTTTTTGCTGCAAGTGTGCTCTTTCATACTTGATACAGTTGTCCCTTGGCCCCGGTACCTTGGCATCTTTTCTACATCATGTCCTACTTCTACGTTTTCCCACTTTCTCACCGAGCCAAGTTTCTAATTAAGTTAGCTTTTAATCATTTTGGTTGGTAGATGATGGTGTGGTGGGCTATGTGTTATGATGTGGTAGGTGGTATTTGCCAGGCTGACCAAATCCCATAAGGGAAACTTGGTCAGTATACCACGACGCTTTTGCAATTTGTATTTATTATGGGAAGGCTTGTGTACTGAAGTCAGAAGTAAAGAGATCACTGCCACTTTTAGAGATTTTAAACATTGTCCAATTTGTTTAGAGGAAAGTGAATTTCAGAATCCTTCATTTCTACCTCCATTTACCACTACTAATACCTCCTTTTGGTTATCTTCCCTGTCAATTAAAGTTCTGTTGAAGAGTCATGCGGACTCAAAACGTTAACTGTGCTCCTATCCGCAGATACTGCCAGACCTGCTGAGTTTTTCCAGGTATTTTTGTTTTTGTTACCTTTTTAAACATATTTGCATGACACATCTTCTGCTTCTATCTTCTATCTGGAGCATTTATTAAATAATTTGCTTCACTCAGTCTCTTTTTTTCAATCCAGTACGAACCACTGAACCTTGCCTTTAATGGTTCGCCTGACACTGGAAACATGACTAACATCACCTTTTCAGCAACAAACCTACAAGCTTTTGCCCTCTTATTTGCATTTCTCCCTATCACCTGCCGTGATATCTTTAGATGTTCCTCAGCTACCTCACATGCTTTGTTCAATCTTTCTCTGAATTTTGTCACAATCCAGGAGAGTAAGTTCTGAGCTCTGACCCACTGGTTTCTCCTGAATCAGCTTCAGTGGCCCCCTTACCTGACCATAGACTAATTCAAAAGGACTAAATCCTGTCAATTTGTTAGGGCCATCCCTAATAGCAAATAACAAGAATGGAATCCATTGATCCCAGTCCTGTGGGTGGTCTTGACTATATGCCCTCATCACAGTCTTTAAACTCAGTTTTTTTTTTTATTCATTCGTGGGATGTGGGCTTCGCTGGCTGGGCCAGCATTTATTGCCCATCTCTAGTTGCCCTTGAGAAGGTGGTGGTGAGCTGCCTTCTTGAACCGCTGCAGTCCATGTGGTGTAGGTGCACCCACAGTGCTGTTAGGGAGGGAGCTCCAGGATTTTGACCCAGCAACAGTGAAGGAATGGCGATATATTTCCAAGTCAGGATGGTGAGTGGCTTGGAGGGGAACTTCCAGATGGTGGTGTTCCCATCTATCTGCTGCTCTTGTCCTTCTAGGTGGTAGTGGTCGTGAGTTTGGAAGGTGCAGTTTAAGGAGGCTTGGTGAGTTGCTGCAGTGCATCTTGTAGATGGTACACATTGCTGCTACTGTGCATCGGTGGTGGAGGGAGTGAATGTTTGTGGATGGGGTGCCAATCAAGCGTGTGCTTTATCCTGGATGGTGTCAAGCTTCTTGAGTGTTGTGGGAGCAGCACTTATCTAAGCAAATGAGGAGTATTCCATCACACTCCTGACTTGTGCCTTGTGGATGGTGGACAGGCTTTGGGGAGTCAGGAGGCGAGTTACTCGTCACAGGATTCCTGGCCTTTGACCTGCTCTTGTAGCCACAGTATTTATATCACTAGTCCAGTTCAGTTTCTGGTCAATGGTAACCCCCAGGATGTTGATAGTGGGGGATTCAGTGATGGTAATGCCATCAAACCTCAAGGGGCGATGGTTGGATTCTCTCTTGTTGGAGATGGTCATTGCCTGACACTTCTGTGGTGCGAATGTTACTTGCCTTTTGTCAGCCCAAGCCTGGATATCGTCCAGGTCTTGCTGTATTTGGACATGGACTGCTTCAGTATCTGAGGAGTTGTGAATGGTGCTGAACATTGTGCAATCATCAGTGAACATCCCCATTTCTGACCTCTGACCTTATGATGGAAGGAAGGTCAATGATGAAGCAGCTGAAGGTGGTTGGACTAAGGACACTACCCTGAGGAACTCTTGCAGTGATGTCCTGGAGCTGAGATGACTGACCTCCAACAAGCACAACCATCTTCCTTTGTGCTAGGTTTGACCAGTGGAGAGTTTTCCCCCGATTCCCATTGACTCCAGTTTTGCTCGGGCTCCTTGATGCCACACTCGGTCAAATGCAGCCTTGATGTCAAGGGCAGTCACTCTCACCTCACCTCGGGAGTTCAGCTCTCTTGTCCATGTATGAACCAAGGCTGTAATGAGGTCAGGAGCTGAGTGGCCCTGGTGGAACCCAAACTGGGTGTCAGTGAGCAGGTTATTGCCAAGCATATGCCGTTTGATAGTACTGTTGATGGCCCCTTCCATTACTTTACTGATGATTGAGAGTAGACTGATGGGGCGGTAATTGGCCGGGTTGAATTTGTTCTGCTTTTTGTGTACAGGACATACCTGGGCAATTGTTCACACAGCTGGGTAGATGCCAGTGTTGTGGCTGTACTGGAACAGCTTGGCTAGGGGCACAGCAAGCTCTGGAGCACAAGTCTTCAGTGCTATTGCCGGAATGTTGTCAGGGCCCATAGACTTTGCAGTATCTAGTGCCTTCAGCCGTTTCTGGATATCATGAGGAGCACCTTGTGATTCAGGGTAATAAACTGAGGACTTAAACTGTTTTATTCCCAGGCTGTTCATTACTTCCTTAAATAGCTATGATGTGAAATTTGAACCCTGATCCGGCTGTGTTTCTTTTGGTAACCCATACCTTGTAAAGAATTTGGTCAACTCCTCTACAACCGTCCTTTGCTGTAACATTTCGTAAAAGTATCACTTCCGGAATTCTAGTGGACACATCCATGATTGTCAACAGGTACTGATTTCCACTTTTAGTTTTAGGGCGGAACCCTACATAATCAATCAGGACCCTAGTAAAAGGTTCCCCAAATGCTGGAATCGGAATTAAAGGTGCAAGTTTAATTACTGCTCAAGGTTTCCCTATCACCTGACATGTTTGACAGATTTTGACTAAATCTTTATGCAGTCCAGGCCAATAGAAATGTTTTTGAATTTTAGCTGAGTTTTCCTAATTCCTAAATGTCCAGCTGTTGGAATTTCATAAGCCAATCTTAATATTTAATTTCTGTATCCAGATGATATTACTATTTCACGTACTACCACCCACTTTTCATCTGCTGGAACATGAGGTCTTCACTTCCTCATTAATACTTTCTGTTTAAGGTAATAACAGTCTGGAATACATTCTGCCTCTGTTTCAGAATAAGCTGTCTAGTATAACTGCTTCATTCATGGATCTTTCTGCTGTAACACTACTAGTTTCTCTGAACTCAACATTTCAGCCTCACTCTCTCCTACCTCCTCTTCCCGAACAATCTTTTCAAGGACAGTTCCAGTTAACTGGAGGTCAACATCCTTTTCTTTGTCTCTTAGATTCTTCCTCTTCCTGTTTCAACCTGTGAGCTCGTGACCTTGTTACTACACAACCTGGAAACAATCCAGGATGTGCTTTCTGCAACATCTCTGTTGATTGCGTCTCCACAGGCTGCTCGGCTACAGTAGGCATCACCAACCTCTGTGACCACCCCCCGCCCCCCAGCCCTATCCTTTCCCAGGATAAATTGAACCCCTGCAATGGGCATTTTTTTCCCTCTACTCCAACAATCACCACTCCTGCTTTCAACCTGCTTTTTAAATTTACTTTGCTCAGTGGAATATGTTGAGTGTCTCCTTGAATCCCACTTGTGAATACTCTTTCCTGCAATACCCACTCTGGACAACAAAATATCACTAAGGACTGACTGGTCCCTGTGCCCATTAAAATGTTGCTATCTTTGCCTGCTCTAGATGGATAGACTTTCCCTTCGCATTTAAAATCTTTAAATATTTCTGTAGCCGGCCCTTCAGAACTCCCTTGGGTAAGTTGCAAACACGTTCCCACTTCTTTGGCTACCACTGACCCTTCCTGCTCCGCCTGTCCACAAACCACTTTTTTTTCCCTGCCTCTGGGGTCTCCAAACCCACGGTACTCTTGTTTCCAGAACTTTCCTGAGTTCCAATTACTGCACTAAGGTTTTCGTCGTAACCTCCAACAAATTGACTTTTGTGTGCCCAGCCTTGTTACAACGGAATCATTTAAGTATTCGAGTGTCACTTCCACCCTCAGCACCTTCCTTTTCTGGTCTCGAGGAGAAATTTCCTGAGAATTCCCAGCTGTCCCTTCACTTCCCTGATTAACTCGCCTTCCTTTCGCCTTCCCACTTCCTATCCTTCTCCCTTTAAAAGGGTGATGAAAAACATGTTTTGATCTGTGGACCAGTTTATAATCTCCAGCTATCTCTGGCTGCTTGCCTAGCTGTTTTAAACCTCTGTTCCTCCACATGAGTTCTCACTGCCAAAGGAATTGAATCTTTAAATTCTTCCAAAAGGATTACTCCTCGAAACGCCGCATATGGTGTCTCTTTCTCCAATGCCTGTATCCGCCGGTCAAAATTACTTTGCTTTACTCTCTCAAACTCAATATACGTCGGACCAGGCTGTGTCCTTACATTACGAAATTCCTGCCTGTGCTCCTCAGGAACCAACTCATACACACTCAGAAAAGCCTCTTTTTACTGCATCACAATCCACAGGTACCGTCTTCTGACAGCGATGCACATACCTCCATAAGCTCCACACGCAAACCTACTTTGTAAAAGCAATGTCCAGATTTCTTACGGCCATTTTGTTTGTTTAGCGACCTTTCTCAAATGAAATAAAGAATGCCTCTCTGTCCCTTCCCCCCAAACTTCGGAAGGACCCTGCACAAATTTAAACATCTCCCCACTGGGTTTTGGGGTGAAGGTGGTCGTTTCGCCATCAGAACCTTCCTCAGCATCTGAGGCCCCCCCCCAACCCACCCCCACACCCCCCCCCCCCCCCCCCCCAACCCACCCCCCCCCCCCCCCCCCCCCCCCCCCCCCCCCCCCCCCCCCCCCACCCACTTTTTTTTTTGAAAGTCCGGCCTTTTAAGCCAATCTTTCCTTCTCACTTTCCTCCATTACTAATTTCTCCCTCTGGAGATCGAGCTTTCACATTTCTATTTCTCTTTGAAATGCTCTCTCTCTCTCTTTTTCCTTTTCTTCTCTTTCCCCTTCATTTTATTTTTCCATTTGCCTCTAATTCAATTATTTTCAGTCCTGTTGCTTGTTCGATTACAAGCTTCTTCTTTTAGAACTGAAGTCTCACTACCTCCAGCTGTGACTCACAAGCTTCAGGTGTCTCTTCGATTTCAAATGGTGCGCTGTTACTTCAATTACATCCACTTTCCTCGCCCCCTGCAGTCCATCCTAACTGCATCTTATCTGTTATCAATCCCCTTAACTAAGCGCTGGTCACTTTTGTAAACACATCTCCCAGTCCCAGAAAAGTCTTAGCAATTGCTAAAGCCATATTCGCACTCTTAACCACTTTAAAATCCACCCCCCCCCACCCACACACACACACACCACCCCCCCATACCAATTCCTATGTTCAGTGTTCTTCTCATGTTCGTAGCCTTCAGATTCACCGACTCCAGACCAATCGAGCAATCTTTGTTTTTAATGGCACATGATATTTGGCAGGCTGACCAAATCCCAAAGGGAAACTCGGTCAGGCTGTCACAACGGATTAGCAATTTGTATTTATTGCGAGAAGATATGTGTACTAAAGTCAGAAGTAAAGAGTCCTCGATCACAATATTAAATGATAACATTTATTAATAAATGACAAGAAAACTCAAACACGCAAGTTTGCGATTACACAGTTAGAATTATTCTTATAACATTTGCCAAAAGATTTCTACCTGGCTGGACTGACAAATAACCACCTTTTCCCAGGGAACCATCCCTATGGATTCTTAATCTAAAAAGCATCCAATAATATCACCACAAACACCCACTGTTGCTATTGCGAAGGTATTTCAGAAGCTTCTTTCTCCCTCTCACTCGACAGTGGAAATCCAAGACTTGTAACAAAACCTTGCTTTCTGGAACAATCGGACACTTCTCTGGGGTGGCTCAAAGCTGCTTCGTGCTCAGACTGCGCTCGCACAACACACTGTTTAAGATCTCACATGGCCACACACCCCTCGTACAGCTTTCCAATCTTTCCTTTAAATATATTCCTTCCCTTTCACCTTTACCCATTGTTTTAACTTTCTTTTGACAGTTACCTTTCCCCGAATTTAAAAATCTTTCATTTTGTCTTTATAGCCAGCAAATAAAAGAAAAATAAAAAAATCTAAATAAAATAATATCTTAAATATATTGATTTTAATAAAATAAAAATAAACTTTGCCTTATTTATTTATGATCTTTGCCAGTTGTAAAATTTCCTTTTATGTCTCTTTGAAATTCAACAGCCAATAATTCAACTCCTTATCTATCTGCAAATGCAAATTCTGATTCATGCTGTATCTACTGGTATCCCATCTTAGCTCACGCCTTCGTTTTACACCTAATCCTTTGATGATTTAAACCTTGTCTGTCCTCCGTCTAATTAAATTAGTCTCTCCCACGCACACAACATACATACAGCCTCCACAAGCCTGCTTCGCACTATCCCACAGTAATATTGGAAAAAAAATGATATTTTCTTTACAAATGTCACTGGACTAGTAATCCAAAGGCCCAGGCTAATGATCTAGGGACATGGGTTCAAATCCCACCGTGGCAGCAGGTGAAACTTAAATTCATTTAATAAAACCTGGAATTGAAAGCTAGACCCAGTAATGGTGACCACGAAACTATCGTCAATTGTTGTAAAAACCCATCAGGCTCACTAATGCCCTTTTAAGGAGAGAAATCTGCCGTCCTTCCTTGGCCTGACCTACGTGTGACTCCAGACCCACAGCAATGTGGTTGACCCTTAACAGCCCTTTGAAATGCCCTATCAAGCCACTGAGCTCAGGAGCAATTAGGGATGGGTAATAAATTCTGGTCTTGCCAGCAACAGCCACATCTCATGAAAGAATAAAGGAAAATTAGTACTCTGGCTCGTAACCTAATAACCTCTCGCGTTAGAGTTTGGGCCACTAGTTTATGGTGAATGAGTAAGATTCAGGGACTCCAGTAAAGGGGGAGTTTCCATTGGCAGAAGACTCAGTAACCAGAGGAAACAGCTTGAAGATAAATTTGCAAAAGAACCAGAGGGAGGAGATGATAATTTTTTTTTTTTTACAGAGCTAATTGTTAAAAGAACATAAATAGGAAGCAGGAGTAGACCATGACAGCCTGTTGAGCCTGCTCTGCCATTCACTGCAATCATGGCTGATCTCAACTGACCTCAACTCCACTTTCCCACCCGCTCCCCCATACCCCTTCGATAGCCTCAGAGATCAAAAACCTATCTTAAATGTATTCATGGAGCAGCCACAGCTCCCTGGAGTAGAGAATCCCAGAAATCCACAAACAACTGAGTGAAGACATTTCTCCACAGCTCAGTCCTAAATGGTTGGCCCTTTATCCTGAAATTACATCCCCATGTTCTAGGTTCCCCACCCAGGGGGGAAGAAACCTCTTGGAGTCCACCCTACCTCTCATTCTTGTATGTTCCAGAGAATATAGACCCAGTTTACTCAGTCTCTCATCGTAGAACAATCCCCCACTCACCCCAGGGATTAATCTAGTGAACCTTAGTTGTTCCGCCTCCAATGCAAGTGTATCCATCCTTAAATTTGGGGACCAAAACTGCACACACTACTCCAGGTCTGTTCTCACCAAAGCCCAGACAATTGTAGCAAGACTTTCATCTTTTACTCCCCTGATGATCTGGAAGGGCAGGGGGAAGCAGACTCGATGGTAACTTTCAAAACGGAATTGGATAAATATTTGGAGTGGAAAATTTGTGGGCAATAGGGAAAGGGCAGGGCAGTGGGACTAATTCAATACGGGACAGATATGATGGGCCGAATAGCCTCCTCCTCCTCTGCCGTTTCACTCTATGAAAGTGAAGGTGCTGAATACAAAAGCAGCATTAATGATTTATTACTTATGAAGGGGAAAAATATCGAAAGCTGATGTGAATGCACCCTGTCACTGAGAACTGAATGATAAAATGCAGCCTTCTGATTCCTGATGTAGAATCCCTCTTGTTAAATATTTTCAGCTCGTAATGCTGTACTTGCATCCTGCTGCAGGAAAGCAGGAAGGGGCTGGGTTCTTAAAAGCCAAGAGAAACATCTTGCATTTAAGAAGCACCTTTAACATAGTAAAACACCCTAAACCGTTGTCAGACACACTTGATTGGAGGTATTAGGGGTAAGTTTTAAGGAGTATCTTAAAGGAGGAGAGAGGGGGAGGTGGGAGGGGAGGTTGGGGTGGTGGGGGTGGGGGGAGGAGGCTTAGGGAGAGAATTCCAGAGCTTAGAGCCCAGGCAGTTGAAGGCAAGGCTGCCAATAAGGGAGTGATTAAAATCAGGGATGCTGAAGAGGGCGGGGAGGGGTGGGGGGGTCAGACGGACGGCTTTGGGCGGGGGGGGGGGTCGGAGGGCTATGGGACTGGAGAAGGTTATCAGAGATGGAGAGCGGCAAGGCCGCAGAGGATTTAAAAAAAAAAACGATTTTAAAACTGATTTCCAGTCTACTAATACCTCAGTGTCGCTTAGTGTGGGTGAGTGGGACTCGGTGCATGTTCGGATACAGGCAGCAGAGTTTTGGATGAGCTGAATTTCCTGGAAGTTGGAAGGCTGGTTCAGAGAGTATTGGGAAAAGCCAGGCCTGGACTTAAGAAAAGAATATCCAAACCCAGATAATGTGCTGGGCTGGGGATATTTGTGGAGTCTCCTCCTCCAGTGAGTTGGGGTTAATTGTCTACCACCATTCATGGATGTGGCAGGACTGCAGAGCTTAGATCTGATCTGCTGGTTGTGGGATCGATTAGCTCTGTCTATCACTTGCTGCTTATGCTGTTTGGCACACAAGTAGCCCTGTGTTATAGCTTCACCAGGTTGACACCTCATTTTAAGGTATGCCTGGTGCTGCTCCTGACATGCCCTCCTGTACTCTTCATTGAACCAGGGTTGATCCCCTGGCTTGATGGTAATGGTAGAGTGGGGGATATGCTGGGCCATGAGGTTACAGATTGTGTTCGAGTACAATTCTGCTGCTGCTGATGGCCCACAGCACCTCATGGATGCCCAGTCTTGAGTTGCTAGATCTGTTTGAAATATATCCCATTTAGCACAGTGGTAGTGCCGCACAACACGATGGAGGGTATCCTCAATGTGAATACAGGACTTCGTCTCCACAATGACTGTGCGGTGGGCACTCCTACCGATACTGTCATGGACAGATGCATCTGCAGCAGGCAGGTTGGTGAGGATGAGGTCAGGTATGTTTTTCCCCCTTGTTGGTTCCCTCACCACCAGCCGCAGACCCAGTCTAGCAGCTATGTCATTTAGGACTCGATCAGTAGTGGTGCTACCGAGCCACTCTTGGTGATGGACATTGAAGTCCCTCACACAGAGTACATTCTGTGCCCTTGTCACCCTCAGTGCTTCAAGTCTCCAAGTGATGTTCAACATAGAGGAGCACTGATTCATCAGCTGAGGGGGTGCGGTATGTGGAAATCAGCAGGAGCTGATTACCCAGGGGTGGTGATGGTGGAATCTAGGACATTATCTGTCAGGTATAATTCCATGAGGATGACTAAATCAGGCTGTTGTTTGACTAGTCTGGGAGAGAGCTCTCCCAGTTTTGGCACTAGCCCCCAGATGTTAGTAACAAGGTCGACAGTGCCTAGATCGATGCCGGGTGGTCCATCCTGTTTCATTCCTTTTGTGTGCCTTTGTCGCGGTTTGGTACAACCGAGTGTCTGGCTAGGCCATTTCAGAATTGACCAGATTGCTGTGGGTCTGGAGTCACGTGTAGGCCAGACCAGGTGAGGGCAGCAGATTTCCTTCCCTAAAGGAACTAGATGGGTTTTTACAACAATCGACAATGGTTCCATGGTCATCATTGGACTGTTAATTCCAGGTTTTTCATTGAATTCAAATTCCACCATCTGCCATGGTGGGATTCGAACCCAGGTCCCCAGAGCATTACCCTGGATCTCTAGTCCAGTGACAATACCACTGGTTACAGCACAGGGGAGGGAAGGAGGGGTTCATTTCTTCCTGTTGTGTCCATGCCAGCTCCCCTGCAAGAGCGACCCCGTTAATTCCACTCCCATGCCTTTTCCCTCTGGTCCCTGCAATTTTTTTCCTG